>NW_017671441.1:275663-285164 GCF_001879085.1 Nicotiana attenuata | reverse complement strand
TCGTCGGATAGACTTCTTTCCTGATTCCTGGCATCTATTTTCATTTGCTGAATTTGGGCTTTGAGAGCTTCATTCTCCTGGGCCAATTTCTCTTATCACCTTCGTCGGCTGCGGCTTGCAAGGTGTTTTCAAACCGGAGCTCCTGAACCTGTTTTTCCAATGCTCCTATTCGGGCCCTATACTCCTTTTCCTTAGCTAACCAATCCCACTGCACCTGAGCCTCGTTAGTGAATTGTTGCACATGTGGCCTTTTGGCGGGTCTCTCGGGAATTTGAAATCTCTTACCAAACCAAACCAGGTATTTAGGATCTACCTCACCTTTGGCTCGGTCCTGTACTATAGTCTTGGGTTCAAGGTACCTGCACTCATTCCATATCTTTCGAATTCTGCCTTCAGGGAACGCAGCTTTCGGGCCTAACTCGATGACTTGCTCACTCAGGTCTTCATCGTTGTGCATTGTCTGGAATCTTCCAAATTGCCGCAGAACTCAGTAAGGAGCATAAGGCTGTATGCTTCGAATACCCATCAGAAGAATATAAGGGACCTCCGCTGAGGTGTATACAGCTTCAGTAGCAGGAAGCCATCCATCAGCCCATTCAACTTTTTCTGCGGTCAAGGATCTTAAGCATAACGACCAGGCCTCAATGCCCTCATGGAATTCAATACCTGTCACCCGGGTCTCAAATTTTGCGATACAACTCACTCCAGTTAAACCGTAGTTCATATAGCCTGTGCGGTGACAGAGGTGTTCCTGTATCCACAATTGTAAGAGCAAATTGCAACCTTGAAAGAATTTCTCCCCTTCCTGACATTTGGTCAAAGCTCGGTACATTTCTGCTACAATCAGGGGAACCACCGTGCTAGTAGGTTTTTTCATGGCAACATCTAGCATCCCTACCAAGCCAAGGTCTATGTGGCCATCCTTTCTTGGACAAACTACCACTCCCAAAAAGGCCACCATGAAGGCTAATCCCCGTCGGGCTTCCCATTTGTCTTTATTTCCAGCATGTGTCAATCCTGTGTTGTGCTCCTCGAAACCTTTGGGGTTACCATACCGGTGATATAAGAAATGCAATGTACAACACCCTTCCGCCAAATGCGGGTCTTGAATATCCCGGCTGATGTTCAATAAATCCAAGAACCTATGAAGGGTTACCGGTCGTGGGGCAAGTGGGTATCTACCTCGGAGGTTCCCGTTGAGACCGGCGTATCCGGCAATCTCTTCCAATGTAGGTGTGAGTTCAAAATCTGAAAACCGGAATACATTCCGGGTCGGATCCCAGAATGGTATCAATGCCTCAATAATATCTTTCCTTGGTTTGATGTTTAGCAAATCAACGAGACCACCCAAACTTTTGACCACGGTATCTCTGCTTCCTTTTCCAAATCATGCCACCACATGTGAAGTTTCAAAGGGATCTCGCTCAGGACTGAGAAGGTTTCGATGTTACTTGAATCCATCCTGCACATTTATTAAGGGACTTTAATGACTTATTTTTTTAAAATGGCTATTTGTGCAAAAATTCCTGATTTAGAAAACAAGCCTTGGATTTGCAAATACGGCCTTTCAGCACTTCTGGGAGGAAGATTTTAAGGTTGTGCCCGCAAACCATGTAACAATGACTCAAGGTGGCTGTTCTTGCAAAAACGGCCTTCCGGCGTCCTTTTAGGGATATTCGGCTTATTTTAGACAAGAATGGCATCACCCGATTTATTCTCAAAACTTTGACATTTGTGGCTATTTTTGCAAAAGGGAGGTTGGACCCGATGAGGGTTGCCTACGTATCTCACATCCGGTGAGAATCAAACCAGCGTAGTTCGGGCAAATAAACCTAACTATTTTTGAAAATAGGACTCTTTTGTTTTTGTTGGCAAATACACTATTTCTGAAAGCAAAATTGATTTCTTATGCTTTCTTGTTCAGTGGCAAATAAACAAACTAATTAAAACAAATTTCGTTTTTCTTTTCCATTGGTAAACAAATCAAACTAAAGAAAACTACTTTCTTCTCTTTTTCAATTTCTCAAAAATCCGGCAGCATTTCAGCACTACTTGGATATTGGTTTTTCACAACAAATGGTCACCCTCACTTAGTCCTGACATTGCTTATTTTCATACTTCACTCATTTAGACAAGCCGGTCAACATGCAAAGCCGAGCAAATAAATGCACAAGTAGCATGTAAGATGCATCAGGATGGTCCATTATTTCAGGTCACCTGTCCTAGACGGACCCAACCCCTGTGTTGAGTCCCCTAAGTCAAATGCACATGATGCAAACAAGCTTCCTACTAGGGATCCGGCATGAGGTTTTGATCTTCCAGGTTTAAACCCTAGGTTTATTGGTCTAGACCTAGCTTACCCGAGCGGACAACTCGGGCCGAGGGGGAGGCAGCGTACCTGGGATACAGAAGCTCCACCGGCTTAGCAACTTATCCAAACCTCGTTCTAAATGGGAAAAGACTCTAAACAGAAGAGAAGCTACACGAAGTGCACCCTTCTCCATGATGTAGAAGACTCAGAGAGAGGAAGGGATTCGCAAAGTTTATATACAATTCAACAAATATCAAAGCGGTAAAACATTTAGCACATAGCATGGAACATGTAGAAAAATCAGATAAAGCCAAATATAACAATTTAACTGAGCTCGAATTCTTGAACCCTGAACCGAAATTCTGGTTTCTTATCCCCAGCAGAGTCGCCAGAGCTGTCACACCTCCTTTTTTCAACTACACCCCGTGAAGGGTATAATAAAAGGAGTTTTTCCAATTAAAGGACAATCGAAACGGGATTCGTTTATTAAGAAGTTCAGAGTCGCCACTTGGGAGATTTATGGTGTCCCAAGTCACCGGTTTGAATTCCGAATCGAGGAAAGGGTTTGACTCTGTTTAACAGTCGTGAACCAGAAATCCGGGTAAGGAATTCTGTTAACCCGGGAGAAGGGGTTAGGCACTCCCGAGTTCCGTGGTTCTAGCACGGTCGCTCAACTGCTATATTTGGTTAAAGTCTGATTTTAATACATGTTATCCTATTGCGCAATTTTAGAATTGTTTAACCGCTTTTAATTAATTCTATGAAAGTGAACGTCGTTTAAGAGCGTATTTTTGGATCACGTCACATGAAATGCACCCGGATCTTTAACACCTCTTATTCAACATTTTGGGATTTGGATTTGGGTCGCATGAAATGCACACCCGTATTTAAGAAGGTAATATTATTAAAGTGTGCACCTAAAGTGTCTAGCGTCTTGTTAACTTTGCGGGAAGCCATGAAAATTCGCTAAATGGCATGTCCCGAATTTCTAAAATATTTTTAAGAAAGCATTTAATGAGGGCCCCCGCAATTTATGCATTTTGTTTGGCGAGGCTCATCTCATCTTATTATTTAAAGGCCATCCTAGAGCAAACTGTAATTTTTCTATTGGGTTCGTCTCTAAAGAGCCTTAGTTAATTAGTATTATCAAAGCTATAGTTTCAGGTTATCAAGGAATTTGGGCTTCAAGTTCACGTCCACATTTGAACAAGAGGCACACCTCTTAATTCAAGCATGCTACTTAACTAGGAGGCCTAAAACCTGGGTCATGAATTTAATCCCGCAAACTTTAAAACGAATTCAAGCCTTCAGCATTGAGTTTCGAATGTGATTCAAAAGAGGGAAAGCGAAATCGATTTGTCCTATGGACTGTTACTAGCCTTGGGCCTCGACGCAAGCCCAATTAAAAGATAAGTAGGATTGGAACTGGGCCATGCATGAACGATGTTGAGGCCCAAACAATAGATATAGACTATCAGCCCTGGGCCTATAGGCAAGCCCAAGCTTCAAACATTTGGATTTATTGATTTGGATTTATTGATTTGGATAAAAGTTAATTCAAGTTTGATAACTACCACTTTAATTCTGAACTACTGAACTCCTATGAACATTTGATGTACTCAGCGATTGAATTAACATGATTAGGATTCATTTACTAGGCCATTTCGACTCCAACATGAGATACTAGAATTGGACGAAAATGTAAAATCATTTTGAACCTATTTTCTGGAACTATTACTTCTTTCGAGCTAGAACTTCAAATTGACAGAATAGCTAAACATTATCCATATCATAACTAATAGTACACTCTTAAATCTGAAATATGACTTCTACAGTCCAAATAGCATCTTAATCCAAACGCAGACCTTAAATTGACATAGTAACTAAACTAAAGTTATTAAGCTACAGTTAATATCATATTTTATGACTCATACAAGTTTGAAAACGATTCACAACATTCGTAATAACTATGACAAGCTCTTTCACGCGAGTATTGTAATGCTAGCAGCCATAATACTGACAAGCTAACTTCAGTCATGAACCTCCAATTCTAAACAGTCCTTAGTCAATTACATGCTACGATATGATAGAGTGTTGAACTTAATTACAATTCAATAAGGAATTTAACATAAGAAGAACATGCATCACTTCATTCCATTCCAGATCTGAGAGATACAGGATGTGTAAAATTAAAATGTAATAAGAAGGAGAAGAAGTCAGCAGCAGCAAATGACAACCAGCAGCAAAGGAGTGGAAGGGAAATTATTTTGAAGACCAATAAAGGAGATTCAAATCTCAAATCAAATCCAGTTGACTATCAGCAGGCAAATAGACCCCAAACTTGATCTCAAATCCAAATTCGACCCACTTTTACACCTTAGAATGCTCAGAAATGGTATTGAAGCTGAAGACTAAAACAAAACTAATAGAACAGTATTTTTTATGAGATTTTCTGCTATTTTTGCTGATTTTTCCGAATACCTATGATCTAGAATGAACTTTCTGCTCTCAGATTTTAGTTTTGGTTTTGAATTTGAATTTCAAATTTTCAGCCCTCAAAAACTTTTAGAGATTTTTTTAGGGATTTTTCAGATTTTCAGACCTTTGGGAATTTTTCTCATCTCCAAAAACTTCGAAAAGGAAGGTAGGCTGCATTTTATAGGCAAACTTCAGGGGGAAGCTTCTAGATCTCACTCACACCTTTTCCTCCTCTTTTATTTCAGATTTTATTCAATAATCCCTAATGTTCTGACTTGTTGCTCAAGTTATGGCCACTAAACTATCGAAATGTACACTAAGGCCCTATTCTAGAAGAGTCTAGGGTATTCTATTTTAACCTACAGCATTTTGTGTCACTCTAAGTACCTAAATTGCCCTTGAACTCATGCTGAAATTACTATCCTAATACAGCTATATCCAAACAATTATTTAACTAGGGTTACTAAACTAAGCCTCAGGGTTATTTGCAACTAGACACCAAACTATGGAATTATGAAAGATAATTGCCAATTAAACTGTCTTAAACTAATCAACCCTAGCTAGCACAATCATAAGGGATTGGAATTCAAACAGGACTTCAAACAGGATTGATTAATGAATCAAAGACAGATAGAAAGAGATTCAAAACAAAAATTAAACTAGAAACTAAAATACCAACGCAGGATTAAACAAAAATGAAATAGAATTATACTACAAAACAATTATTGGAACATATACGGAATCCAAAACTAAGAATCAAAACAAAAATAAACGAAAAAGCTTACTGAGTTAATATCTATATGCATTCAAACAACAACTAACTAATTAACAACAACTACCAAAGCAAGATCAAATCACAGGAAGCAAAAGGAAGAGAGCAGAAGAAGAAAGAAATACAACAAGAGAAGAATAGGGGAAACTCACTATTAGACTCAAACCCTAGATATGAAATTGAAGGACTTCGGTTAGGATTCTTGTGCAGTAAATATGAGAATAGAGCTTAGAGCGGCCTGGGGGTTGTGGAGTGTAAATTTGGTATGATTTGGGGCGGCGGCGCCGTGGGCAGCGGCGGCGGCGGCAACAGACTCGAATATTCGAGAAGATTGGGTGTGATTCGAGCCATGGAAGTTTAGGGTTTGGAAAGAGGAGGTCATGGGGAATCCGTGGTGTAAATTTTAGGTTCATCGGACGATCGCCGCCGGCGGAGGCGATTTCCAGCCGGCGGCGTGTGGTGGTAGGCGACGGAGAGATGAAGGGTTCTCTGATGTTGATGAGAGAAGCGAGGGGTAGGGGGTCTGAGGGGGGTGGGGTTGGGTTCAGACACTTATATAGTTAATGATGGGGGCTTCCCATCTGTTGGATTAATCAACCTCGATGGTTGAGATTGATTTGGGCAATACGACGTCGTTTTGGCATCTCAGAGCCGGACTGGGCTAAGGCGTTTTGGCAAACAAATAACGAAAAATGCCACGAAAATCCACAAAATTGCAAACAATGGAAAAATTATTTTGTTTTGAATTTGTGGGAGTAATTCATAGGGCAAAAATCACGTGCTCACAGCTGCCCCTCTTTGCTCGGAAACACGAAGAGTTTTCGTGCAAAGATAAGTGAGCGGATACGAGTGATTTTTGCCCATTTGAATACTCCGTGGGAAGCATTTTTGAAAGATTTGACTGCACCCTGCTTCTGAGGTTGCCTACATATCCTTGGCTAAAAAGGAATCAGGCAGTGTAGTTCGGGAAGGTCTGGTAGCTGGGACTACCATTCATTGTTGCTACTGCTGCTTCTACTGCTTACTGAACCCCCTTATTACACCGTGTCAAAATAAAAAGAAGCTAGATTAAGCTATGAACTATGAATTACAAAGGTCTTATCTATGTCTTCAAACTTGATCTTGTGGTTCTTGAACTTGTGTTTTTCCACTGGAATTCTTTTGTTGCTACCTTGAATTGCATTCTGCAGTGTTCTCCCTTTCCCCAAGTGATGCTTTGACCGCTAAAACTTGAAATGTAGTCCTCTGTTCTCCAGGCGGGCTCCTGACTGCTGAAACTTGAAATGTATGCCTCTGTTCTCCAGGCGGGCTCATGACTGCTGAAACTTGAAATGTATGCCTCTGTTCTCCAAGCGAGCTCCTCTATTCTCCAGGCGGGCTCCTAACTACTGAAACTTGAAATGTGTGCCTCTGTTCTCCAAGCGGGCTCCTGACTGCTGAAACTTGAAATGTATGCCTCTGTTCTCCAGGCGGGCTCCTGACTGCTGAAACTTGAAATGTGTGCCACTGTTCTCCAGGCGGGCTCCTGACTGCTGAAACTTGATATGTATGCCTCTGTTCTCCAGGCGGGCTCCTGACTTCTGAAACTTGAAAAGTATTCCTTTGTTCTCCAGGTGGGCTCCTGACTGCAACAAAATAGACAAACAAAGAAAATTTCTGCCCCAGCTTGGTGGCTGGGTACAGCATGTTATCAAGTATTAAAAATTGAAAGCTACAATCTGAATTGTACTTCCCTTGGTCTCCAGGTGGGCGTCTGATTGCTGAAGCTTGCAAAGTACTCCCTTGTTCTCCAGGTGGGCTCCTGACTGCTAAAAGTTGAAAGGCATTCCCTTGTTCTCCAGGTGGGCTCCTGACTGCAATAAAATAAACAAACAAAGAAAATTTTCTACCCCAGTTTGGGTGACTGGGTACAGATGTGAGTATTAAACTGAATTATTCTACCAAGAATGTGAAAGCCAAATCCTACTATCCAGAGGGTCCTGATAACTCCTAACAATTACGAGCCTAAGCTATATCTTCTAAAGGTACTGCTCCTACTTCATTTGTTGTCCTAAAAGGTCTTAAACTACTTCCCATTATCCAGGCGGGTCCTGACAGCTACTAATTAAAAGACAGTGTTAACCTAAGCTATATCTACTGAAGGTACGACTTCCACTGTATCTTGTTATCTAAACAAACTTTAAAGCTACATCCCATTATCCAGGAGGGTCCTGAAAGCTTTTAAATTAAATCCCATTATCCAGGAGGGTCCTGAAAACTCCTAATTGAATCCTATCTTAAACGTGCAAACTTTGAAACCAACTTATATTCCTATTTATGCTAAGTTATGCTACTCATGATTGTTTTGAAATTTAAACTAAGTCCCATTTTCCAGGAGGGTCCTGAGAATTTCCCGTCATACCTGTTTTGGGGTGCTTGCTTTTTCCTAAGGAGGGTTTCTCCCAAAACCAATGAAAACTTTCTGCCCCTGTTTTAATCAAAGAAAAATCTTGTCAGTTTTAAAAATGTGGTTAGTTGCCGGCATTCTTGCTAGGTACATCCCTGCTACTGGGCTTCACTCCGTCCCGCTTTCCTGGCCTTGCCTTGAATCCCCTCGACTTCCTGACCGAATTTCAACCCCCTTGACTCTGATGACCCAAGTGCTCTGTCCCATATTGTTGTTTTTGTGTTTCTGACCCCTCTTTTGAAACTTCGCTTCTTTCCCACAATCATCCGATTAATCCACCGATGAACTTCCAATGGTCCTTTATGACTTACTTTGCTTTTGACATCTTTGATATACTCTGGCCCCGTCTGTACAACTAGGAAGCTGGTAGTTAGCCTTGACATTCCTTCCTTTGTTTCGAATAGATCTGACACTGAAACATCCTAGAGATAGACCTTGAAAGAATGAAATGCAATGACCTCAAGGGTTAAGGATAGAGAGAATCCGAGAACGGATGATTTGTAGTGAAGAAAGGAGAGAATGAAACTTATCTGAGTGGAACAGCTGGTACCATTGAGCATGCCATGCATTTTGGATTAATCAGCCCAGTCTGTCTACCAATCAACTTTCGATCGCCACATTTGCTGTTCCGGACTTTCACAACCTGATTTTCACCCCAAACCTAAATCTTGCTCGTCCTGCAATGTCTTGAGCAACTTTGACCACAGACTTGTCTCATTTGTCTGTCTGAAAAACTCGCCTTGCCTTACGGTGCCCGTGAGGGTTTTCACCAATAAGACTCTCTCATTTTGATTTCTCTCAACTCACCTCGCCTTATGGTGCGCGTGAAGGTTTTCACCGATAAGACTCTCTCATTTTTTATTTTCTCTCAACTCGCTTCGCCTTACGATGCCCGTGAGGGTTTTCACCAATAAGACTCTCTCATTTTATCATTTTTCCCTTGTACCGGAGTGTTGCCCCTGACGTGAATCACTTTTACTCGCTTGTATTTGCACTTCCTGAAGGTTGATCAAAAGGTCTTTCTTTGGACTGTAATGCAGGCTTTGGACAGGGTTAGAAAGAAAGGGTATAAAAGGCTCGACACAATTCACCATGGGTTCAAAATTACAACTTTCGGAATCAGATGTCCCACAATCATAACTGCTGCCCCAGTTTCTTTCGTGGGGACTTTTGGGATTTTGTTTTGATGTGACTGAACCCCAAGGAGAGGCTGCCTACGTATCCTTTCGGAATCAAGTCAAACGTAGTTCAGGTCATAGGAGTTACTTTGTTGTTGCCATTTCATTTTTCTTTCTTTTCTTTTCTATTTTTTTTCCTTTTTTTCTTTTCTTTTTGCTTCTCTTTTTTTTTCTTTTTCTTTTCCTTTCTTTTTGTTTTTATTTCTTCTTTTTCGTTTGGTACTTGTTGTTTTTCTTTATTTTCTTTCTACCGTACTTTGTCCTTTGCTTCAAGTCTTCCGAGTTTGTTATTGATTTCCGAAAGAGGGTACGAAAG
>NW_017671441.1:210979-275643 GCF_001879085.1 Nicotiana attenuata | reverse complement strand
TGGTTAGGATTCTTGTGCAGTAAACATGAGGAATGGAGCTTAGAGTGGCCTGGGGGTTGTGGAGTGTAAATTTGGTATGATTTGGGGCGGCGCCGCCGTGGGCGGCGGAGGCGGCGACAACAGACTCGAATATTTGAGAAGATTGGGTGTGATTCGAGCCATGGAAGTTTGGGGTTTGGAAAGAGGAGGTCATGGGGAATCCGTGGTGTAAATTTTAGGTTCATCGGACGATCGCCGCCGGCGGAGGCGATTTCCGGCCGGCGGCGTGTGGTGGTAGGCGGCGGTGAGATGAAGGGTTCTCTGATGTTGATGAGAGAAGCGAGGGGTAGGGGGTCTGAGGGGGGTGGGGTTGTGTTCTGACACTTATATAGTTAATGATGGGGGCTTCCCATCCGTTGGATTAATCAACCTCGATGGTTGAGATTGATTTGGTCAATACGGCGTCGTTTTGGCGTCTCAGAGCCGGACTGGGCTAAGGCATTTTGGGCCTGGGTTGTGCGGATTAAAAGGGGTATCTATTGGGCCTGGTTGAATTAAATCTGAACAACCCAAACTTCTATCTTTCAATTCAATTATTCATTTTAATTAATTCCTAAAAATCCAAATTAATTCCTAATATTCAAGTAAAAATCTAAATTAACTCCTAATACTCAACTAATCCTAGACTAATTAACACCAAATAAATTCAAAAGAAACACTACTAAAAATCAAAAATCAATATTAAAAATGCGAATTGAACTAGTTTTGTTATTTTCTTTACTACTAATTAATCCTAAAATGCAAAGTTAAACCCTAAGTGCAAATGTCAAGTATTTTTGTATTTTTTCATTACTCAAAAGAAATAAACATGTGCAGACAATATGCAAACAACTAACGAAAAATGCCACAAAAATCCACAAAATTGCAAACAATGGAAAAATTATTTTGTTTTGAATTTGTGGGAGTAATTCATATAGGGCAAAATCACGTGCTTACAGTCGCGGTGTTAATTTAGGGTGATTTGGAGCATCGCCGCCGTAGGCGGTGGAGGCGGTGACTAGTATTTCGAAGATTTGAGGGGTTTGGATGGGAATCGAAGAAAACTAATCCCAGATTGGGAATGAGGAGATGGAGGAGGTGCTGTGGTGTGATTTTGGGTGAGTTTGGAGACGGGCCGCCGGCGGCGACGATTTCCGGCCGGCGGCAGACGGTGGCATGCGGCAGAACTAGGGTTTCCGGTGAGGGGTTTGAGAGATAAGAGGGAAGGGGGGTCCTGAGGGGGGGTAGGATCGTTTGGACATATATATAGTTTTTGATCTAGGCTTCTCGTCCGTTGGATTAAGAAACCTAGACGGCTAGGATCGATTAGGGCCTAAACTACGTCGTTTTGGGGTTGTGGGGACCTGGACCGGGTTGTGACACGGGCCTTGGGCTGGGTTACCGGATTTGAGGTGGGTTTGAGGGGTTCTGGGCTCGATTATGGCCCAAAACTGATGGCCTGATTTACTCTTCTCTTGTTTTAATTCAATTAATCACTTTCTTTTTATTAAAATCCTTTTCTTTTCTTTTTCCCTTTTTTATTTATTTGTTTTGGTTATTTCTTTACAAAATTAAAACTAACAAAACCTAATTTAACTCCCCAAACATAGACTAATTAATTTCTAAAAGAATAGACTAAGTCCTAGTTTAAAATTGTGAAAAGACCATTTTGTTATTTTTCTCTTAAAATATAAAATCTAATTCTAGATGCAAATGCACTATTTTTGTACTTTTTATGAATTATGGCAACTAAGATGCACACAAAAATGCAAACAAGGGGCACAAAATTATGCAATTAATTCAAATAATAAAGAAAAATCCTAATTCTAAGGAATTTATAGGAGTAATTTAAGCGTGGCAAAAATCACGTGCTCACATATCTAACAAGGTCCAACATACTGATTTTAAAGAAGATTACTGACTTTAAAAATAAACCGATTCTGCAGATGTTAACAACATTATTACTGACTTTAGACTTTGCGGGTGAATCAGATTTAAACGATTGCTCCTGTAGGCATGAATTCTAAGCGTTATTGATTCTAAAACGGTTATGTAAGTGCAGGAGTCCTATGAGCATGGTATCTAAGATGCAATTGATTATTTTTTAACCTATGGATTGTTTGCCTAATGACATGTGTATATGCAGAAGTGCAAAGACTTATAGACATGAATTCTACTGAAATGCATAACTTATAGACTGGATTTCTAACGCAGTAATGAAACAACTTATAGGAAGGATTTCTAATGCAGTAATGAAACAACTTATCGGCAAGATTTCTATATGTAGATGCATAAACCTATAGGCAGGATTTCTATATGTGGATGCATAAGCGAAAAAATAGGCTGTGATTGCAGAAATAAATACCTAAAGCATGATGTCTACCTACATGCATAACATGAGTGACCCTCCCCTTTTCACTATACAACCCCAATAGTTATTACAAATTATTACAACCCGAATGAATCAAGAAAAATAAAAATAAAAGAAAAATTACAATCAGAAATTAAAGTTCCAACCATGGAGAGCCTAATTCAGACTCCTAGTCTGAAACATGAGATAAACCAACTTCCATAGATCAGATTTCCAAAGCCTTTCTCATCCTTTGGGTGTGTCAAAGTTCCAAGGAGCTTCATGAACTCCAGGCAGTGCTCACACCCAATTACATTTGCAGGATCAGATTGTAGTGCAGTGTGGAAGGGCCAGCTCTCAAATGTCCAAGTTCAGAGGGAACTCAAGGTCCCCAAGGCAAGGCTCATAGGAAGGGGGCAGAACTTAGAGTCTAAGAATAAGTGTAAGTGCAATAGAGGGGGAATTAGGGAAAGCCATGACAAAACTAGTGGTCATGCCCAGCAATTAAGGTGCTGGCACACCCCTGACCAGCCTGTCAGCTTGAGTTTGGGAGTTAGGACCTATTGAAGGTCAGGTTCAGACCTAGGCAGCAATTTGGATGCGCTCAGGCCATGAACTTTAACTCAACACACATAGGGGAATGGGGGTATGGGGATTTTACAGCAAGCAGTAAATATAAAAGAAAGAACATGCTTAATACAGAGTATAAACAACAAAGTTAACCAGAACATGGCAACTGTGAAGTAAACACATAGGGAAGGAGCTGAAATTAAATTGGGACATACCAGTTTTAGGAAAAACAAATAAGTAAAACAGCAGTCTTGAAAAGACAAGTTGCAAGTAAAGCAGTACAAAAGTCTCAGAAGAGAGTAGAGAATTTAAAGAGTATTGTGATTGAGAGTATGCGTGTGAGACTATGAGTATTGAACTTAGGATTAAAAAGTTCAAAAGTTGTTTTAGTGCTGAAGGGTCAAGCCCCTTTTATAGTGCAGCAAACAAGTAAGAACAAGGTAAGGAAATAACATTGAAATCAATCTCCCTTTAATTAAGGGATTCTGATTTCAAACGGGTAAAAATAATTAAGGAAAGGGATTTAAAAATATATTTTCCAGGCAGTACAATAAAGGGTAAATACATAGAAGTTACTTAAGGCAAAAGTCCAATGGTACACGGTTTGTGCAAATAAGGAAAGGCAATCAATCAATAGCCAGTAAAAATCAGAAATTGGGTTTTGGTATGAAAAAATCCAACCAGAAAAGGTGAAGAAAGGTTTAATTAAAGAAAATCAGTAACAATCAATCGGACCTTGTTAAAAGGAATTCTGAATCTATCACAAATTGGCAAAACCTTTTTTTTAAGGAAGGATTCCTCATATATAAAGCATACAGACATGTCAAACAAGAAGGATTTGTCATGCTAATTAGAAAAGAGTNACAGACATGTCAAACAGGAAGGGGTTGTCATGCTAATCAGAAAAGAGTCTAGCATAGAAAAGTTCAGAGTCATAACAAAGAGGTTCAAGTTCAAATCATAGACTCAGAATGAGTTTGAGAAAATCCAGGGTTCCATAATGGAACCCCAGTCCACACACAAGATCAAACTCGCCAAAACCCCAAACCCTAGGGTTTCCAACTCGAGTGAGAGAAGGCAAGCCATTGAAACAGGCTCAGAGGTCTCTTTCAGAGTCTCATGAGAAAACACACAGATACAATAGCAAGTTTTGAAGCAACAGAGTGAAAAGTTGATTTAAAGCATAAAGAACATGTTTTAAGAAAAGCTCAGAACTTAAGCAAGTTCAGAAGAGAAAATAGGTGATATAAACCTAAGAAACAGTAGATGAAACATGTTTAGAACTCAAATAAAGGTCCAGTAAAGGCAAACAAAGGATTAAAAGCTCATTAAAAAAAATACAGTAAAGGAACACAGGGGTAAAAGAACACATAAGATAGACATGTGAAAGCATGATATAGAAACTAGCAGAAGAAAGAACGGAGCAGAATAGAAGAACATGCATAATACGGCAAACATAAGAACACAGGAGAAGAACATGCGAGGTAGAAAAGAGAACATAAGAACATAGCATAGACAGATTCACACAAAGAAAAGAAGAAGAAGAGTCAGAAAACATTTTAAAACTTTTTTTGAAACCTTAAATCGAAGAGAAACAAATTTTGAAAGAAAAGATTGGGGAAAAGGTTTTAAAGCTTCAGTAGAACAGAGATATAGCATAGATCTAAGAAAACAACCAGAGAAAAACCTCGAATAGCTTAGGGTTTCAGAGAAACCCTAGAAATGAGAAAGGCTTGGAAGAAAGTCCGATCTTGAGTCGGATGAGTTAGAATCAGGCTCCTAATGCTTTGGATGTGCCGGAGCAAGGCCGGAAAGGCCTCAAAACCCTGGATCTGAGAAGATCTGAAAGAACACCATCGAGGTCAGACCTCGAGACTTCGAGTACCAGGAGTTTAAGAGTGAAGGGAGGTGAGTACAGGCCATCCATGGCCTGAGAAGCCATGGATTCCGGTGAGGTTATGGTCGGAGAGGATGAGAGAGGCTAGGGTTCCAGGGAACCTTCGAGAGAGTTTGAGAGAGGGAGAGTATCCAAAGGCAGCTAATAGAATGAAATGGGGGGATTAGGGTAGGGTTAGGTGAATTAAAAAGGAAAGGGGTAATCGTGGCCGTTGATCAAAAGGATCAACGGCCTGGATTAAAAGAAAACCGGGCGGGTTGGATAAACGGGTTAAGGGGTTGGGTTAAAATTGAAATTGGGCCGGTCCAATTGGGGGTTAAGATTGGGTCAATTGGAGGCTAAAATTGAAATGTAATGGGCTACAATTGAAACGAATTGGGGCTATATATTAAATAGCCAGTTTTCCCTTTTATTTTATAAAAATAGTAAAAAATAATTTTGAAATTAAATTAAAAGTACTGAATCAGTAAATAATATATAAATATTAATTTAAAAATACTGGAACAATATTTTATGCTATTAATCTTAAAATAGGCTAAAATTGCAATTATATGCAATTTAGCTTTTAAAATGCCAAATAAATTTGTAAAAATATACAAAAATTACCTTAACTATATTTTGGTATAAATATGGGAACAAAATAATTGTTCACCAAAATGGATGATTTTGAGAATAATTATTGATTTTGTACTACTAAAATGGACAATAAATTAAATTTAAAAACCCTTTAAAAATTAGGAAAAATACCAAAATACCTGGGCATGCTTATATATGCATATACATTATTTTGAAAGTACAACATAGCCCGAGCCAGTTTCAGCTCGGCCTCTATCGATATATTACGGGCTATTTGATTCGCCGTGGCTGCGTCCTGCAGATAAGTAGCAATTTTTCCTTCGATCTCGGACTTGGCCGCAGTCAGCGCAGCAACCTCCTTTCGAGCACTTTGGAGAAGACCATGGGTCGATGCCAACTCCGAGGCCGCTACCCCATTTTGTTCCCTCAACCCGAAGATCTCCACATTCTTTTGCCCGATCAACGAATCCCTTTGCCCGATCTGCGAAGGGAAAGGTGAGCCAGTTAGTATCGGATTATGGGAACAAAGGGCGGATTCACGCATGGCAAATACCTGCACAGCAAGGTCGGCTTTTTCCCGGAGCGCTCCTTCCAAAGCAGCCCGGAGCTCGTCTGACTCTTTCTCCTTTCAGGCAGAGTAAGCCTCCGACTCTCGCAGTCCCGAGGTAAGCCTCTCAAGCTCTTTTTCATGGCATGAAATCTCCTCATGGAGCCTGGAGAGGGCACGATCATACATCTCCTTACACTACGGCATAATAGAAGAGTTAGAAGAACAAAGAATAATGCTCGAGACTAAAAGAAATACACATAAAATAGCTATCACTTGCTGCAGGAACCTCTTCGCTGCCTTGGCGGCGCCGGGAGCGTCGAGATCGATGTTCTCTCTAACATCATCTACAATGTTGCCAAGCGCGCCTCCCCCCTTGAGAAGAACTCCCGCTTTGGCGGTGTTCATATCTTGAGCGTCCCTTAGCTCCCCTGACGAGAACTGAGAGCCCAAACTGAAATTACCCAGGGCGTCGATGTCCCCGATGGGCAACTCCTGCCCCTGAAAAGCTCCGGGTCCCGACCCTTCAGGACCAGCGGCAACGGTCCTCCCAGCGGAAACTACACCAAACCCGATCATGGGATCCGAGACCACATTAACACCCTCATCGAGGGTCTTCGATGCACGGGGCCGACCTAAATCGGTCGTTCCCGATTCAGCAGCCTCCGGTCAAGGCGCCTGCGAGACTTCCATGACCGACCTCGTCCTCCGTACCAATTGGCACTCGCCCTTGTCATCATCCTCATCCTCAGCGCCGAGGCTTGCTTCGGAAGTTGAAGCCGAGGCCCTAGTGGCGGCTCAAGGCTCGCGTGACTTAGGTCTCTTTGCCACGGGAGGATCGACAGCCGCCTTACCTTTCCTTTTCTTGCCCTTGGCGGGCTCCGAAATTTCCATCTCGCCACCAGGGGCGGCCTCATCCGCATACTCTCGCCAAGGACTGCACGAGCGTAGTGACCGTAACTTATCAGCACAAAGGATACGGGGAGAAACATAAGGCTAAGACATAGTTGGAAAGAAAACTTTACCATGATTCTTGGCCATCCACCGCTTCTTAGCCAGGTCGGGCCAAGACCGGACAAGACATGGGAACGAGGTATCCAACCGCTCGATCCATTTCGGCAGGTCCGAGACCGCTTCGGGATACCAGGCGGCAGCTGCAGAAACCAAAACGAGGTCATTTTTTGGAAGGAAGGAAAGAAAATCACAAAACATGTTCGAGGGAAAAAATACTTACGTTGTGTATTCCACTTCTCCGGGAAAGGCATCCTCCCGGCCGGAATGATGTCCGAGGTCTTCACCCGGAGAACCTACTCATCCACCCTTGATCCTTGTCCTCGTCAATGCTCGAGAAAAATGATTTTTTGGATCGGTGGTGAAGCCTAATCATACCTCGATAAAATTAAGGGCTGTACAACCTAATCAAATGGTTGAGGATGAAAGTCTCGCCCTCGACCCCATCGAGAAATGGCGGAGCATCAAGACTATCCTCCAGAAAGAAGGATAGATTTGACCAAGCGTTACTTGGTATTTGTCGCAGAAATCGAGGATAACTGGATCTATCTCTGGGGGAGGGGATTTAGAAGGATCGACCGGACCTAAAGTGAAATGGTAAGTATATACATGAAGGAAACCAGCCTTGTAATCCATTATGTTCTCATCAGGGCTGGGAATCTCCACCTCCATTACCTCCCTCCATCGGCAGTCTTCCTTCACCTTCCCTATGTTGGTTACAATACTAATGTACCAGGACACGTGTTCGTATCGGCCCGGTGCAGATGAGGTTTGTCGATGGTAAAGTCCTTCGACATGTCTAGCTCGGTGGGAGTACATTGTCCCAAGGTGGGTATCACTTTGGGTTTCCCTTTAGATGTTCGAGATGAAGAGGCAGCCTCGTCATTCCGAGGAACCGTCTTGGAGGTTCTAGCCATGATGATGATGAAATTTCTCTAAGAAAGTAAGAAGGAAGGATGCAAAAAGGGATGGGTCTGGCTTTGCGAATTTGAAGATGTTGAGAAAGTAAGAATTATCAAACCATTGATGCATTTACAGGAGCCGAATGGGTAGCAGAAGGGACGAACTAACAGCGGTTCATGGGCTTCTCGATAGTCGCGTTTGACGGTGACCCTTGCGCGGTTTTTTGGGCATGGCATTTAATGCTCTGATAGGCTGACGTCACGGCGATGATGCCCTCAGAATAGAAGCTCAAAGTTGTTTCCTATCGCTTCATTATAGGAAACGCGGGGACTATCTGTATACGATGAAATCGGAGGGTCCAATTTCTCGTCATTAAGGCATTTCGGAAGATCACCTCGAAGGCTCGAGGCCGCGACCGAGTATCCTCCCTCCAGGGTCGTCGACACTCGACCTCAAGATAGTAATGGTCACGGTAATGGTGGAAATGGGGAGTTCCCAAGGCACGTGGCTAGGGCTGACACAGTCTAGCGGGCTACTCTGAACCCAAATCAGGACGTCATTTAGTTGTCCCATCTCCATATCTATGTAATTAATGCACTTTGTATTACGTTGGGATTCCCCTCCTATATAAAAGGAATCCTTGTCATTTTGTAAGGGTGGGTTGCTTCAGTTTGCTCCACACAAAAAATACAAGAACATTCTCTCTGCTCTCTTACATATTCTCTTGATATTACTACTTCCATTTATTATCTTCATTGTTGTTCATCTTTTATTGCTTATCATTGGCCATAAACAGCCTTCTTTGATTTTATCATAATTGTTACTCATACTTCGATCACCTTTGATAGCTCACGGTCGAGCCCCGGAATAGACCTCGAGGCCCCCGAATCGACAAGCTCGAGGGCCCAATTGTCAACCTATCGGTTCGATTATCACCCCATTCCTAACTCTTATTTCATTTATAAGTCTCACGCATAACATCAACTGATCTACAACCGGCATAAAAATAGATCACGTATTTTTAGAGTCCCATAATCAAATTTAATTGTTATTACCATTTTCACGGTAAACAAATGACCCGACCGATCGTTTGGAGCTCTAGCGCGTCGTTCAGCGGTTTGAGGCCCTGAGTAGCTTCACTTAAGGTATTATGACTTGTACGCATGGTCGGAATTGAATTCCGGGAAGTTCGGAGTTGATTTGGAAAGAGAATTCTCATTTTGGAAGCTTAAAGTTGAAATAACTGACTAAGATCGGATTTTTAAGTAAACAACCTCGAAATCAGGATTCGAAGGTTCCAGCAGGTTTGTATGATGATTTCGGACTTGGGCATATATCCGGATCAGGTTTTGGAAGATCCGGGAATGTTTCGGCACCTATTGTGGAAGTTAGCATTTTTGGAGGAATTTCATAAGTTTCGGTTGAAGTGCATTTTAGTGTTGTCAACTTTCGTTTGGGATTTCGAGTCTGGGAATAGCACCGTATGGTGATTCTGGTATTGGGAGCGCGAACGGAAGTGAATTCGGAGGTCCGTGGGTCATTTTGGAGTCATTTGGCTAAAGATAGAAATTTGAAGGTTTTTGAGGAGTTTGACCGGAAGTGGACTTTTTGATATCAGCGTCGGATTCCGATTCCGGAAGTTGGAGTAGTCCCGTAATGTCAAATATGACTTGTGTGCAAAATTTGAGGTCAAGCGGATGTAATTTGATAGGTTTCGGCATCGAATGTTGAAGTTTGAATTTATCAAGTTCATCAAGTTTGATTTGGGATGTGATTTGTGATTTTGACGTTGTTTGATGTGATTTGAGGCCTCGAGCAAGTCCACATTATGTTATGGGACTGGTTGGTATGATTGGTTGGGGTCCCGGGGGCCTCGGGTTGATTCCGAATGGTTAACGGATCGAATTTGGAAATTTGAAAAAGGATTTCAGCAGCTGGTATCTGGTGTAACCGCAACTGCGAGGTCTTGGCCGCAGGTGCGGAGCCGTAGAAGCGGCCAAAGGAGCGCGATGTGGTTGAGAAGGGAGAAGGCTGGGACCGTAGATGCGGTCAAGTTGCCGCAGAAGTGGGACCACACCTACGATTGGAGGAGCACAGAAGCGGAAGAATGGGGCCTGGTGAAGGACCGCAGATGCGGTAGTGGGGCCGCACATGCGGAACCGCAGAAGCGGTCAAGTGACCGCAGGTGCGGAAGGGCTGGAGGCAGTGAGTTGTTTTAAAGTCGGGATTGGGCCATTTTTTTTTATCTTTCTCTTGGCTTGGATGATTCTTGGAGCGTTTCAAGAGGGGGTTTTCATCATCAATGGCAAGGTAAGTAATTCTCACTCCTTATAAGTCAAATACATGGATGTTATACGGATTAAAGTATGGAAATTTGTAGAAATATGGGATTTTGAGGGAAAACCTAGAAAATTAGTATTCTTGGATTTTGACCACAATTTTGGACATGAAGTTCAGAGTAAATTATATATTTGAGTTCGTGAGGTTATGGGTAAACTTTATCTTCCAAAAATTTAGAAACCCGGGCACGTGGGCCCGAGGGCGTTTTTGCCAACTTTTCAATCGGGGTTAGGAATTGTTATAAATTGGATTATTATAAGTAGTTGATCATATATTAATGGATTTGCATAATTGTTGGCTAGTTTTGGAGCATTGTGCATCAATTTGAGTCCTCAGAAGGGCGTGGAATGCGGGTTATGGAACTTCGGAGCGAGATGAGTCTCCTTTCTAACCTTGTAAGAGGGAATTGTCCCCATAGGTGAGTTAATTGGTTATGTGCTCCTATTTGTGGGGGTTACGTACGCACGAGGTGACGAGGGTCCATGCGTAGCTACTATTATGCTTATGTCTGGGTAGTTTAGGACCCAAAAGCATGCTTACCTGTAATAAATGCAACCTTGTTGAAAAATTTAAAAAAGCTTAAAACATATAGAACATGTAAATGAATTTCTAAAAGACTAGATATTATTACTTGACTTTTAAAAGAGAAACTTGCCTTTTCCTGAATAATTGCTCCTCGATGAATTATAGATTTGACTGTTGAATGTGTTTATCTATTGTGGAATGGGCCGAACGCCTCGGTAAATTAAATAGATGCATCTATGGTTCGCGTCATTCGACCCTCTAGCAGTGCACAGTTTAAATATTGTTGGATCGGGCCGTACGTCCTCGGCATGATTTGCGCATGCTTGTATTGCTTGCCTTGAAATTTATTGAAGCTGATATTTCTTCTTCCCAGCTTGAGAATATATGTATAAATGATAAAAAAGGAATTTGGGAATTTTACATAAAAGAAAGAATTGTTTACTTGCTTCACTCTATTGAATTACAATCATGTTTATATAAATCCTCAAGTTGTCATATTATTGATGTATCATTATTGGACCACTAGTAAGTGTCGAAGTCGACCTCTCGTCTCTACTTCTTCGAGATTAGACGGGATACTTACTGAGTACACGTTATTTTCGTACTCATGCTACACTTGCTGTGCATTTTTGTTGCACAGGCACATGCATCTCTAGCGGCCTAGTGGGCGTAGCAGTATGGTTGACACAGAGACTTAGGTGAGCTGCACTTCTCGAGACGACCCGCAGCCAACAGAGTCTCTTTCAGATTTTCATATTTACTTTCTGTCCTATTTGTATTCCTGGCAGTTGTTGTATTATACTATTTCATAGAGATAGCTCATACACTTGTGACATCGGGTTCTGGGATGTCTATGGGGTTAGTCAGTATTTTGAAATTGTTAAAGATATCATTATTTATTCAGTGAAATTTATTCTTTATTGTTTAGATGTATAAAAGAAGTAAATTCAGAAATATCTAAAACGAAAAGTCACTAGTTATTTAGTGTTGGTTTGCCTGACAATGGTGTCCGACGCCATCACAACCCTTAGTGGATTTTGGGTCGTGACACTTTGATAGTGAAGCATCTTATTAGTTGCTCCTATTGGCACTTTGATAGTTCTCTTTTCTCTCGTCCTGTAATTTTCCTCACATAAGCCTTTGATCGTATTTGCCTCACATAAGCCTTTGATCATGAGTAGTAACGTACTCTCAATGAAATTGGAAATATAACTGATCCATCCAGAGCAGAAACTAAAGATAGATAATGGAAACTTTCAAGAACTAGCATTTCCTGAAGATAAACATGAGCAAAAGACGAACATGCTCATGTACTGATGGAAAATACTACTTTTTTGAAAATGACAAAATTGTTTCCTTCCTTTTTTCAATTATATCCTGTCACAGTATGCTCGGATAGTGCGTGAAGCACTTTGTGAACTGGAGCTTCCTTACATACTGAGTAACATAGCTGTAGTTGTGATAATTTATTATGGACCTTTTCTTTAGAATTCAAAGTGGACAGATATTCCTGCCAGAATCTCTCCCTTTATTATTCCGAAGTGGATATTCTTGCAAAAATCTCAGTGATTGCTTGTTCTGATATTACTTAATTGATTCTCTTCAACTAAAGTAAATATGATAAAAGGAGGAATCTGTGGAGGGGTTCTCGTCTGAAGGATCAGCACGTGAAGAGTTACTCATAAAAATATCTGGTGGAAAGGATGTTAGGTTTCCTGTTCAATGTTCTTGTTAACCTGCAGTCTATCACCCTTCTATAGCTCTGGTAACGGAGCTTTGCTTAGTCAGTTTAAAGGAGGATCGTGGTAGGTTGACATTCTCGTAAATAGTCAAGCTTGATGAACCCGATGAACATTGAATTTTCGGAACATGTCCTATGCACGTGCCACATTAGTCTCTAATAGAGTGGAATAGATGCAAAGGATTCATATGGTTGATTCCGACTAGTTGGGAGTAACATTTAGTTGATTGATTTATATTATATCCCTCTTCTATGTCAGTACTGGTCATATTTGCTACAATCTAGTTCGTAATACCAAATAAGTCATGGCAATATCAACGAAACACCATCTGTAATTGATGTTTTCTGTTGCAAAAGCTCCGGAGAATCACGACTTTGGCTAGATTGCTTTGGGAAAATGATGTGATCTCTTTGTTGAAACTCATTCTACTTTATTTCTTTATGTTAGGTCCTTCCCCTTTGTTTGTCGATTTCTTGTGGCTGCTGTCATGTTTGTGGGAAGTATACTGTTAAACTTCTTCCAGGGCTTTGAATGAACAATTCTATAATCAATGTTGCTCTGGCTGGAACGTTTCTTTTTTGTTTTATTTTTCTGTCTTTTTTTCCAAACTAATAGCTAATCTGTACTACTCTTTGTCCATGTTAGGTGTAAGAGGTCCCAAAAATAGTGCAATCTCCCTGAAACTCTTTCACGATCTTCTCAGTCTCATTGTTTTGGATAAGCAATTGTAGTATAAGATATCCCTATGCAGATTAGATTGTCTGGGTTGGTTCAAGAATTTTTACTTGACTGGTGGGTGGGGCAACTTGCTCAAGATTATGGAATTGTGTAAAGAAAGATCTTTTAGGTGTTTCTATAAGCAAGTATAGAGAGTTCAAAATGTATGATCATTCTCAAGGTTTAGCTGTCTGGTTATGAGGTGTGTACTGGAATCCGCTGTGGAAGCCATAGCTGCAAGTACACGGTGTATGTTGCTCGGGCTGTCTGAAAATGTCTCCGGGTGCGTGTCGGATCCTACAAAAATAGTATATTTTGGAGGATACGATACTGGTGCGGCAGCATTTAGGAGAGTCCGCGCAACATAACATATAAATCTTATCTCTGGTTCATCTTGTAAAGTGTCTGAATTCGCATAGAGAAGTTGTGACTCAACAGATATAGTTTATTCTCAATAAATAGGGTTGGACAAAGTTACCTTCAGAATCAGTGTACAATCTGGACTATCTGCATAGTGCAGCATATCTAACGATTGGCAACACCAAACTAGGTGACCGATTGCTTTCTCTAATTTTAAATTGCTATTTGTATATTCAGGTTCAAGTATTGCTGCCTTGTATAAGGCTCTTAGCTTACTGTTAGGCATTCTGCTTTCTCACTAGCTTTACCTTCCCTTGCTATAGATGTTATAAAAATATGGATATATTTTAGCTTAAGCTAAACATCAGAGTGGTTGAAGAAGTTTAGATTCATCTAAGTGACTGTGTTTATTGCACATAACAGTTATTTTATAATTTCAGGCCATACAGTCTGATGTTCGATAATTTAGCGGCCGGAAGATTTCAAAATGATGAAAAGCTGCGGAAATCATTTGAAGATCATCATTCTGGATTATTACTATGATGACATTAGCTATTTAGTCCAAACAATATATTTTTATATTTTAAGTTACTGTGATATTAATATTTTTGATTAGTACTTACTTTTGTTTGTTAAGATATATTACGTTTCTTTGAATTAATATTAATATATTTTATTATTTGGGTCATATTCTATACAAATGTAGTAACTATATTTTAATTGTGGCCAAATTATTGCTATTATCGCTTGTGACTTTTAAAGATTTTGATTTTTAGCATTAATTTAGTTAAACATATTAGCCATTAAAATGGACACTAAATAATTACCGTTAAAGATGCGAACTTTTAGCGACAATTATTTTGAATTTAGAGGCTATAAAAATGGATGGTAAAGAAGTATAATTAGCCGTTTGGATTGGATTTAGTAGCCATTATAATTACCACAAACAATTGCCGTTAGAGATACGAACTTTTAGCTGGAGTTATTTTAAATTTAGCGGCTACAAAAATGGATGGTAAAAAAGTATAATTAGCCGTTTGGATTGGATTTAGTAGTCATTATAATTGCCACAAACAATTGCCGTTAGAGATGCGAACTTTTAGCGGCAATTAGTTTGAATTTAGCGGCTATAAAAATGGATGCTAAAGAAGTACAGTTGGCCGTTTGGATTGGATTTAGTAGCCATTATAATTGCCATTACAGATAATATGTTTTAGCGGCAATAAAATATACCTTTTACCAGCTTTTGCGAGAAAAGCCGCTAAAGGCTTTCCGACCTCAGCATCAGCGGCAAAACACTATTGGCTGGTAAAAGATATAGCGGCTATTGTTATTGCCGCTAAAGCCATTTCGTATTGCCGCTAAAGGTCTTTTTTGTAGTAGTGATCATGCACCACATCTGTAGTACCATTATGATTCCTCAATTCCCGATTTATAATAAGCGCTTTACGTTGCATAAGATTGAGTAGGAAAGAAACAAAGGCATAGGCCTCAAAAGAATCAAACCGCACGATGAGGAATCAAGAAGGGAAGTGCTCCTAACAGCCCTGTAGCCTCTCGAAGATAAGTACAGACGTCTGTACCGATCCGCAAGACTCTACTAGACTTGCTCATGACTCGTGAGACCTAAGTGAACCTAGTGCTCTAATACCATGTTGTCACGATCCAAAATTCGTTAAAGGTCGTGATGGCACCGGACACCACTGTCAGGCAAGCCAACGCTAAGTAGTTAATTAAATTCTCATTTCAATATTTTCGAAATCATAAATTTTTCTACAATTTAACTAGTCAAAAAGATGAACTTTACAGAATAATTAATAATATTTTCAAATCTTAATACTGAATATTCCATAATCATTCTAGAACCCGGTGTCACAAGTGCATGAGCATTTACTAGGAATATAAAATATAATACAATAACCGTCCGGAATATAAATTTGGACATAAAAGAACATACAAGTACTCTGAATGAGACTCTGCTGGTTGCAGATCATCTCATAAGATGCAGCTCACCTAAGTCCCCGTTTCAATCGCGTTGCTGCACCCATAAGGCCACTAAACACACATGTGTCTGTACAACAAAATGTACAGCAAGTGTAGTATGAGTTCGAAAATAATGTGTACCCAGTAAGTATCTGGTCTAACCTCGAAGAAGTAGTGACGAGAGGTCGACTCCGACACTTACTAGTGGTCCAATAATATGATAGTATGAAATTCTAATTAAGCCTGATATACAAAAATAAGACTCAGAACAAGAAATAACTGCACAGGTCTTCCCCATATTTAAGAACCTAAATCACTTCTTTCCTTTAAAACATATGATCACACAAACACTGAATTTATACCAATTATAAAAAGGAACTTCCAGCTCTATTATCACACACGAATTCTATCAAGGACGTTCGGCCCGATCCAACATCAATGTAAATTATGCACTGCGACGTGGTCAAATATAAATATAAAGAATTACCCAGCTCGCGAATCATACATGCGACGTGGTCAAATATAAATATAAGGAATTACCCCGCTCGCGGATCATACTTGCGATGCGGTCACACATAAATTTCTTGAGTTATTATAGTATTCTTCCATTCTTTTCAAAATACGAAGTTCAAATGAAAGCTTTTAAGATCTCAACTTTTCCTCAATTTCAAATCCTTTCAAAATATATAATAGCGAACTCAATATCGCTCCCTCTCAAGGCAAATAACAAACATAAATCAATAACAATATCAACAAGGCATGATGTAAGCCTAAAACTACACAGACATAGGCATTGCTAGTAGCTACATTGTCACGACCCTAAAACGGACCCGGTCATGATGGCGCCTATCGTGAAACTAGGCCAGCCGACACAAACCCCAAAATCATCCCAACAATTATAATAAGTCATTTAAAAGTCATTAATAAGCTAAAACCCCAAAATGTAAGGTAGAATAGAACAGTGCGGAAACTGAACACACCCCGACATCGGGGTGTCACCAGTCATGAGCAACTACAACTCGTCTAGAAATATGAAAAGACAACATAGTCTGAAACAAAGCTAATACAAAGCGAAATAAAGATAGGAAGGAGAAGCACTAGGCTGCGAATGTCAAGCAGCTACCTAGTCAACTCTGAAAGCCTGCTGGAAGAGAAATCAACACTCGCTAGCATGACCCGAGACTCCTGGATCTGCACACAGGGTGCAGGGAGTAATGTGAGTGCGCCAACTCAGTAAGTAATAAAAGTAAATGCAGCTGAGCAGTAAGAAAACACGCAAGCCATGTCATAATGCTACAACAAGACAGTTGTCGACGCCCCCTTTTTCTTCCAAAACGGAGTTCGGAATCGGGTATACAACATTCGGGAGGACAACTCTATTCCCTTGCGAGAATTGGGTTTTTTAGTTTGAAGAGTCGCCACCTAATGATTATAGTGCATTAGGACACTTTAAGGAAGAATTTGAGATGAAGAACCAGAGTTTGGGTAAGGGCTAGAAATTATCTCGAGGGGAAGGTGTTAGGCACCCCTCAAGATCCACTAGTGTGGTTTCCGGCCATGCTACAATTGTGACTTTGAATGCAAACAAACAAGTAAACAAGCAAGCATTGCAAATACGAGAAAACTATTACAAATAAGGAGCACAAAAGGTTAAAAAAAAGTGCTGAATTTTAGGGAAGGAGCAGTTTAGTTTAAAGTGCAAGTAGGAAGAAGTCAAGTACTTAGTGCGAACAATCTGAAAATTATGTGAAAAACAGAAGTCGAAAGTGCAACAGCTTTTTAAGATTCAGAAAATTGTTAAACTAATAAAGAGGAGGGGGTTCCTAGGTTTATATATTACATGGATCATTCGCACAACACTGTGAGCACGTGATTTTTGTCCTATGTGAATTACTCCCATAAAATATAAGAAAAATAATCTTTTCCAATTTTTGCAATTTTATAGGATTTTTGTTGAATTTTGTTAATTATTGGCATTATTGTGCATATTTAATTTCCATTAAAAATCAAAAATACCATGCATTGCATTTAGATTTTGTTCACATTTTAGGATTAATTAACTAGTTAGTGGCTTTATTAAAAAAATAAAAATCACAAAAAATGGCTCATTTTTACATTCTTAGCTTTGAAATTTTGGATCATTAATCTTTCTCTTTAAATTTAGGATCAATTAATTTTTATAAATTTTATAGTTAGATAAATAGCTTAATTTTACAATTTGAATTAATTTAGGAATTAATTTTAGGTTTTTAATTAATTAAAGAAAGAAAAAAAAAGAACAACAAAAAGAAAAGAAAATTGGAAAAGCTGGTTTTAATTTGAATTGGGCCAAACNGTGAGCCCAAATCTTTCAAAACCCATTCTTCACTTAAACTAGCCCATCTTCTTACCCAGCCCAAACTGGGTCGACCCGACCCAACACCCAAGACCCGGATCCTTATTCTTCTTAAAGACCTAGACTATACAAATTAAACCCTAGACTCTAATGAGAGGAGAGCGCCGCAATACACAATAGACGACCCCACCTCCTTGATTTCATCTTCTCCAGGAGACCCATCCCCTTCTATCTCCTTGAACAGACAAAAATGAACGCCTACAATGGCTGAAGAGAACACAAAATAACGCTCGGAAATCTGAAAGACGAATCAGCTGATACACAAGACCCCCCTGAAAACATCGTCTTCTTCTCAGCCATTTTCATGGCTTCTCAAGCAATAAAACAATGACGATCTCTGACCAGAACCAGGCGATTCCAACAGCCAACGCACCCCATCTCTGAAAGCACCTCTAAAATTCCAACGAACCCACCTTAGCGACAACCAGTTTCAGCTACTAAACACGTCGGAAGACGACCCCTAACACAACAGAACGCTACTGCCTCTGTTTTTTTTCTTTCCCATTCACGACAGCCCCCAGAACCAGGCCGCTATTCTGCTCTCAAAAATCACGCGCACACACGCAAACAGTTTTACGTCGAGGTTGATTTGAGGTCGCCGCTATCCGTTCGAGGCTCAGTTCCCTGTTCGAGGTTGCGATTCCGGTCCAGATGCCTAGTCTATAGCTCACTTGAATGCTTTGCTGTCCTAGAGCTTTATTTTCATTGTATTTGCTCCAGAATTTCAATAATATAAGGTCAGTCCTTCCGTTTGGTTTTTTCCGTCTGCTGCTTTCGTTCCCATGACTAGTTTGTTAATTTGTAAATGTTTGTAACTTGGAATGATATCTTGTTGCATACTAATTGTTTGAGCTATATGCAAGCATTTCCGATCTATTTTATTATATGGGATTGAGATTGTCTTTAGCTAATTTTGTGATTTTAAGGGCTGGGCTGAGTTTTGCTTTTTGAACAATGTTAGTTCTATGTTCTAGCTGTTTGATGTAGAAGTGGTCGATAGGGATAAAATATTTGAATCTCGCTGAATGTCGCATTAATCTGCCTCGTCTCGTTCAGTAGTGCTTGGATCTGTTGTTTGTGTTTGCTAGCTTTTTGTTAATTCTTATATATATCGTAAGTCGGCGTGTATTCTGAATCATTCACGAGTAGTTGATTAGTATCCATATTCTAAAGTTCATTTTCGGGTGTTCCAACTACTTTCTCTTGGGCGTTTCTCATCATGTTTGCCTTTTTTCGCTCACGATGATTGCACGCAGAAATGATGTTTATGTTCATCCTTTTGAACTATGTCGATTGTTTGTAAATAGTGACTGTAGTTTTTTAGCTTTCGACATTGATTGTAATTCCCCCAATTGGAAAAGTGTTCAGTTTTTTATAAAGTTATGGGATCTCTCTGTTGCATGGATTTGTGAATTGTTTCTCCACATAGTCATTTTGGTCATAAGTTTAGTAAATCATAAGATGAGATAGGTGCATTGAGTTGGCACTATTTAAAAGCAGCTTGTGAATAAGCATGAATCTCACAGTTTGCTTAGGCTCGTAATAAGATTATCACGGCAACGGGTACGGTTCCCGTGACGTAGTTGTGGTATTAAATTTCGAATTAGCTTTAAATATGAATATCTTTAATTCGTTTAGTTGAGTAGATTCGAGGCGCGCCATGCCAAACAAAATATCAGCTGCATGGCCCTCACTTTAATTAATCCTGTATTGATCCTTAGAATTCGAGGCATGCCGTTTAGCTAAATTCCACGGCCCTCGCAAAGTTGCAAACACGAAAAGCTTTAGGCGCTTTAGTCTAATAATATTACTTTCCTAACCTCGGGTGCGCATTTATCTGACCCAAATCCAAATCTCAACGATGTTGAAATATGTCAAAAACCACGGGTGCATTTATGTGACGTGGTTCGAGACGTGTTTTAACGACGTTGCAATCTTCTTTAATTAAAATAAATAAAAGCGGTTAAAGTTAAAATCTGCACATAGGTTCAAAATTGTATAAAATCAGATAATCAAGCCAGATATGACAGTTAAGTGACCGTGCTAGAACCACGGAACCTGGGAATGCCTAACACCTTCTCCCAGGTTAACAGAATTCCTTACTCGGATTTCTGGTTCGCAGACTGTTAAACAGAGTCATTCTTTTCCTCGATTCGGGATTCAAACTGGTGACTTGGGACACCATAAATCTCCCAAGTGGCGACTCTGAATCTTTTTTACAATAAATCCCATTTCGATTGTCCTTTAATTGGAAAAACTCCCTTTATTATACCCTTTCCGGGGGTGTAGTAAGAAAAGGAGGTGTGACAGCTCTGGCGACTCTGCTGGGGCAAAAGAACCCAGATCTTCGGTTCAGGGTTCAGAATTCGAGCTTAGATATATTGTTGTATTTGGCTTTATCTGTTATCTGATTTTACTACATGTTTGGACCTAATGTGCTAAATGCTTTACCGTTTTGATATTATTTGAACTGTATATATAAACTGTGCCGAAACCCTTCTCTTCTCACCTCCGGGGATGTGCTTACTGGTTGAGACTCCCTATTCTGTTAGTGTCATAGCTTGAAATAAGAAAGAGGCGGGACAAGTTACTAAGCCGGACGATCCCGCGGGTCCCCGGTACGTAGCCCCCTCCTCGACTCGAGTTGTCCGCTCGGGTACACAGTCTAGAACACATACCCAGGTTTTGAACCTAGAATAACTTGACTCCATGCCGGATCCCTAGTAGGAGCGCTTATCTGCATCACGTGCATATGACTTAGGAGACTCAACACAGGGGTTGGGTCCGTCTAGGACAGGTAACCTGAAATGAAAAAGACCATCCTGATGCATCTTACGTGTTGCATTTATTTGTCTCGGGCTTGCATGCTGACCGGCTTTGGAGTATTTGGGAAAATTGAAAAAAGAAAAAGATGAAAAAAAGAAAAGAAAAAAAAGGAAAAAAAAAGAAAAAAAGAAATAGCAGTATAGAGAGTTAATAATAACCAATGTCGGAATAGTGTCGAAACTCTGCCAGATTTTTGAGAAAAATGAAAAAAAGAGAAAAGGAAATTTTTTTTTGTTTTCAAAAATGGTTTGTTCTATTGCAAAAGAAAATACAAAAAGAGTATTGTTTTTCCAAAATAGTGTATTTGTCAATGGAGAAGCGTCTTGTTTTCAAAAAATAGTTAGTTTTATTTGCCCGAACTACGCAGGTTTGATTCTCACCGGATGTGAGATACGTAGGCAACCCTCATCGGGTCCAACCTCCCCTTTTCAAAAATAGCCAAAAATACCAAGACTTTAACTTTTTGTCAAAATAAGTCGGGTGCCGCCATTCTTGTTTAAAATAAGCCGAATGTCCCCAAAAAGGGCGCCGGAAAGCTGTTTTTGCAAGAACAACCACCCTGAGTCAATTTCAACGGTTAGCAGGCACAGCCTTAAAATCTTCTCCCCGAAGTGCTGAAAGGCCGTAACTGCAAAATCGGCCGTTTGTTTTAAAATTGGAAATTTGAACAGAAATAGTGTCATTTTTTCCCCTTTTAGGTCAAAATAAGTGATTAAATCACCTTAATAAATGTGCGGGATGAGCACGATTCAAAACAAGGGGAACTTGCATATAGGCTCGCGGCGAGACCGAACGATGTCCCGCGGGCACCAGGAGCTTTAATGTATTCATGATTGTCTTTTGAGTCTGTATTCCCTTTTCTACCAGAGTTTGTCTTTTGAGTCTGTATTTCCTTTTCTACTAGAGTTTGCCATTTGAGTCTGTATTTCCTTTTCTACTGGAGTCTGTATTTCCTTTCGTTAAAAGTCAGTCAGTTGATTGAGTCTGTACTTTCAAAATAGGATAGGGACGGTGGATTCCGTAGTTCTTTTCTGCATTAGAGTCTGTTAGTTGTTTAATCTGTCAGTTTTGAGTCTTTGTAATAGACATATTTGCTATCAATAAAATTGAAAATCCCAAAAAATATTTTGCTTCTACTTTACATTTATTCTGCAAGAACTACGCCTGGTCTGATTCACGCGGGGTCGTGATACGTAGGCAATCTCCATAGGATTCGATCGTAACTAAATGAAAAAAAAGGAAAAACGAGAAAAGAATGAAAGGAAAGAGGTGAAAAACAAGAAAGGAAAGAAAAACAAAAGAGGGAAAAAGAAACAAAAAGAAAATAGGAAATCAAACAAAAGCAAACAAGAGAAAATAAAAAGGGAGCAAAGGAAAGAAAAGAGCGGAAAAACAATTTTGAGGAAAGGAGCGAATAGGAACAAGGAAAAACCAAGGCAAAGGAAAAAAAAAGAGGGAAAAATAAGAGAGGGAAGCAAAAGAAAAGAGGGAAAGGAAAGAAACAAACAATGGAAAACACGAGGGAAGAATGAGAGGAAAGGCATGGCAAATAAAGAAAAAGGAAAGCGGGGATGACGCATGCAACCAAGCGAAGTCATAATAGAAATGGTTAACTGCTTAGGTACATTCATTCCCCAAAAGGGTGGCTATCTATTTGTTAATGCTCTAACCACTAACAAAGTTGTTGTTGATGATGAGTCCAGGCAGGTGGTTTAGTTGGTTGGCATCCTGGCAACCCATTCCTACAACACCCGGTCAAAAAACAAACTGAACATGACAGACCAAGAATCAGATACCAGTATCATGGACCCGTCAAAAGAGGTAGACGTGGTGGATGTCAAAGCAATAAGGGAAGAGATGTATAAGTTGAGGCAGCAGATGGCCGAGATGCATCAGGCCTGGGCTAAGGGTCAGCCGGCGCCAGCTTATCCCGCCAATCCAGCATATATCCCACCTTTGGCTCAGTCCCAGAAGCCTCCTACTGTGAATTCCTCGCCAACTTTCCCTTTCTACCAACAGAGTTATGGCACCACCTCCTATCCTTCCCAAGCTCCACTACCCAAACAAAACCTTCCTCCACCAATCACCCTTGTCTTTGTGGCGCCTCCACCTGCCACATTGCAAAGATCTTCCAGTGAGCCATTGTTTCAAACTCACGACAGCCAGTACTACCCTCCTGAGCCTACCTTTAAAGCTCCTGAGCCATATTCCTACACCCCTCACTTTGAACTACCCGTGGAAACTGAAAAGCCGCTTAAAAACCCAGAGCAGGAAGAGATGATTCAAAATGTAAAAAGCCTGGAGCAATCCTTCAGGAACATGAAAGGATTGGGAGGCCAAGTAATGTGGCCTACAAGGACTTGTGCTTGTTTCCCGATGTCCAGTTGCCAGCAGGATTCAAGCTACCCAAATTTGACTTATATGATGGACATGGTGATCCGGTAGCCCATCTAAGGGGATTCTGCAGCAAAATGAGAGGAGTTGGGGGAAGGGACGAGTTATTAATGGCATACTTCAGTCAAAGTCTAAGTAGTGCGGCCTTGGAATGGTACACTCGACAGGATCATGCTCGATGGTACACTTGGGATGATTTGGCCCAGGCGTTTGCATGCCACTTTCAGTATAATCTCGAAATTATCCCGGACTGTCTGTCACTGACTAAAATTGAGAAAAAGCCCGGGGAAAGCTTCAGAGATTAAAGTTTCTGGTGGAGAGAGCAAGCAGCAAGAGTCGATCCTCCAATGAAACAAAGCGAGATGGTTGATTACTTATTACAAGATTTGGAGCCCACCTACTATGGTCACTTGGTGTCAGCAGTAGGAAAATCTTTCAACGAGGTAGTAAAAATAGGAAGTATGGTGGACGAGGGGCTTAAATCCAACAAAATCATAAGCTATTCAGCAATCAAGGCAACTACCCAGGCTATCCAGAGCGGCATTGGAGGGGTATTGGGAAAGAAAAAGAAAGAAGATGTTACAGTAGTTGAATCAAGAGCTTGGTCCAGAGGCCCATCACCATATTACAACCAACCTCGACCCCAACCCCAAACCTATCCCCGAGCTCCACCATAATACCACCTCAGTATTATCCTCCGAACAATGTCCGGTCATATGTCCAACCATCAGGTCACTCCCTATGGCGAGCACCAGCGCCGCATAATGCCTCCTTGCCTTCACAACATTTTCGAGCACCCAACAACCCTCGAAAACAGGGGCAGGGAAGAGAACAGAGGGAAGTAAATAGTTTCACGCCAATTGGGGAGTCCTACACGAGCTTGTTTGAAAAGTTAAGGCATTCTGGCCTGATTGAGCCGCTCCTCGGCTATACTCCAGACCCACATGCAAAAGGCTTTGATCCTACTGTACGATGCATGTACCACTCTAATGTCCAAGGGCATAGCATTAAAGATTGTCGTTCTTTGAAAAGGGAAATAGAAAGAATGATTCAAGAAGGGGTAATTGTGATCAATGACAGTGACAGGGAGCATGCGAATCCTCTTGGGAACTTGCTGAATGAAGTTAATGATAATGAAGTTGTTAATATTGATGTGGAACCCAGTGGCTAAGATGTCGTGCTTGGTAATTGGAAAGATGCTCCATTTCTTGGCTAGCTGAAGAGGAGTCTTGGTGGCTTAGTTTGGTGTCATTTCTGTTGTCCGGGTTATTTCGGGGTTGTAATCCGGATATTGTCTTGTGACTCAAACCCTTCTATCCTTTCATTATGTCTAGTTCCTTTACTCATTCAGTGTTATCTAGGTTTGTTTTAGGATTGGACCCCAGTTTATGTAGTTTATTTTGTTGTTTAAACCCTTTCACCGTCTGTCTAATGCAATTCTCTGTTTTATGCCATTTCTAGTCATTTTTGTTTAGTTCTTTTCTTCTTTTACAATTCTTTTCATGTTGGTTCTATTGACATGACATGCACGCATAATTCTCAGCCTAGTTTTAAAAGTTAGTTTGGCCAGGAAGCAATGAAACCATGTTAAAGATATAGGGACGCTTGAGGGAAATAAGAACAGATTTGAACACTTTGAGATCATTTGAATCCCGAACCATGCGAAACTGGGGCAGATAAAACACAGAGAAACCTTGTTGGAGTGCATCATGCTGCATCAGGCAAGTTTGCCCGAATTGTTAGGGGGTCGTTCGTGGTAGGGAAAGTGAGAGTGTTGTCCAATAATGCTTTGTATTCAACAGATGTAGAAGGCGAGTGTGCAGATATGGTTATCAAGTCTGGTACAATCAAAATGTTACAAATGTTTTCCTTGGTATGTTTAATTGTGTTGCCTGTGCTTGGCATATTTTGAAGATTGGAATGACGAAGGCATTCTGTTCTGCTATCTAAACACTTTATCCTTTGTTACCCCTTTGAACCTCATTTATTTTCTTTCATACCCCTCTTTTGGAATCAATGACAGAATTCGTAAACACAAGCATGGAAAGAAAGTGAGAGAAAGAGAAGGAAAACAATGAAAAAGAGAAAGAAGGAAAAAAAAAGAGAAAAGAAGGAAAAAACAAAAGAAGAAAAAAAAAGAAAGAAAAGAAAAGAAAGAGAAAAGAAAAGAAATGAAAAGAAAGAAAAGAAAAAGAAGAAGGAAGGAAAATAGCAACAAAAAGATCTTCCTGAACTACGTTTGACTTGATCCCGAAAGGGTACGTAGGCAGCCTCTCTCTGAGGTTCAGTCACACCGAAATAAAAGTCCAAAGTCCCCAAGGAAGAAACTGGGGCAGAAGTTGTGGTTGTTGTGAGAAATCTGTTTCCGAAAGTTGTAATTTTAAACTCATGTTAAATTGTTTTGAGCCTTTGATACCCTTTCTTTCTAACCCTATCCAAAAGCCTACATTACGGTCCAAAGAAAGACCTTCTGATCAGTCTTCAAGAAGTGCCAAGACGAGCAAGTAGAGGTGAACCATACCAGGGGCAACACTCCGTTCCAAACAAGGGAAATGAAGAATGAGAGAGTCTTGAGGATGGATGCCCTCACGGGTACCACAAGGCGATGAAAGCTGAGAGAAAACAAAAATGAGAGAGTCTTATTGGTGAAAACCTTCACGGGCACCATAAGGCGACAGTGAGATGAGAGAAAGACCCAAAATGAGAGAGGCTTGATGGTGAAAACCCTTCGGGCACTACAAGTCGAAAAAGGATTGTGATTCAAATTGGATAACCGGAGCATTGAAGCCTAGTTTCACGGCGAGAAGGTACAACAAGAGCTGAACATCAGATTTGCTTAACAGAATAGGCCGTAGGTGCATGTCATGGTCATTAGACTTAGTATCCACATCCGATAGGTTTCTACTTTGTAGTTTTCTTGTTAGGAATCATCTCTTTCCATTGTCCTCTACTCTGTTCCTTTTGTCTTGTTTACTTCCTCTTCCTGAGTCAATTCGGTCATAACAAGTGAGAATGATTTCAAAATTTGCCACCAGCTTTCCAATTGCACAAAACGGGATCTGGCTAGTACATCAAAGTGTCATAAGACAAGAAAGAACAAGTGCACTGAGTTGGTAACAATCAACATGCTTTGGGATTCGTGCAAGATACAAAGGCTTGGTATATATCAATTCATGAACAATGCAACAGACGAAGGGTGTTAGGTGAATGGATCAAAGGCATTTCCTGTGGCAAGATTGACAAAAGTTGGTTAACCAGTGACAAGCAAGGTCTTCCAAGCGGAAAGCAAACTTATCATGGCAAATGAGGGAGCATTAGACCTCAAGGCCCAGGCCAGTGTTTAAGTCAAGAAAGAAAAACATATGCACTGAGTGGGTGGAAATTGACGTGCTTTGGAATTCATGTGAAATGCAAAGGTTTGGTAAATGTCAGTTCATGAGCAATGCAACAGATAGAGGGTCTGAACGGAAAAGAGGTATTTTCTGCGATAAGGGTAACAGAGAAATTGGCTAGTCAATAAGCAAGCAACGTCTTTCAAAGTGAAATCAAAGCTATCATGGCAAGTGAAGGAGCAATCGCCGCAAAGTCAAGGCCGCAAGCCAACCACCATGTTTAAACTCACAAGTTTTCTTTGTCTGAAACAGGGACGGAAGCTATGCTTGGAAGCTTGAAATTCCCAAGTGTAATTCCCATATTCTGCTTACGCAAAAGCTATTGAGAAGATCACACGTTACCCCTAGGAGACGCACTTCCTAGTCTAAGTTTTTCAAGTTGTAGGAGACGTACTTCCTAAATTGAGATATCACCCCTAGGAGACGCACTTCTTAGTCTGGGTTTTTCAGAATATACCTGTAGGAGATGCACTTCCTAAATTGAGATATCACCCCTAGGAGACGCACTTCTTAGTCTGGGTCTTTCAGAATATACCTGTAGGAGACGCACTTCCTAAATTGAGATATCACCCTAGGAGACGCACTTCCTAAGTTGATTTTCACCCATAGGAGACGCACTTCCTAAATTAATAGTTCATAGGAGCCGCACTTCCTAGTTTAAGTCATTTAAGTTCGGCCATAGGGGACGCACTTCCTAGTCTGGTTTATTGAAGTTACACCTTTAGGAGACGCACTTCCTAAATATTGAGTTCATTCATAGGAGACACACTTCCTAATTTTAGTCACTAAAGTTCTCACCCNAGGAGACGCACTTCTTAGTCTGGGTCTTTCAGAATATACCCGTAGGAGACGCACTTCCTAAATTTAGAATTCATTCATAGGAGACGCACTTCCTAGTTTGAGTCATTGAAGTTTCACCCGTAGGAGACGCACTTCCTAAGTTTATTTTCACCCATAGGAGACGCACTTCCTAAGTTTATTTTCACCCATAGGAGACGCACTTCCTAAATTGGGAGTTCATTCATAGGAGACGCACTTCCTAATTTGGTTCATTTAAATTCACCCCTAGGAGACGCACTTCTTAGCCTAGGTCTTTCAGAATATACCTGTAGGAGACGCACTTCCTAAATTGAGATTTCACCCCTAGGAGACGCACTTCTTAGTCTGGGTCTTTCAAAATATACCTGTAGGAGATGCACTTCCTAAATTGAGATTTCACCCCTAAGAGACGCACTTCTTAGTTTGAGTCATTTAAGTCAGGCCCTAGGAGACGCACTTCCTAGTCTGGTTCATTAAAGTTTTACCCATAGGAGACGCACTTCCTAAATTTAGAATTCATTCATAGGAGACGCACTTCCTAGTTTGGTTCATTGAAGTTTTACCTGAAGGAGACACACTTCCTAATCAAGGTCTTTCAAGTTATTCTTTTAGGAGACGCACGTCCTAAATTGAAAGTTCACCCCTAGGAGACGCAATTCCTAGTCTTGGTCATTTAAATTTACCCCTAGGAGACGCACTTCCTAGTTTAAGTCATTCAAGTTCGGCCATAGGTGACGCACTTCCTAGTCTGGTTTATTGAAGTTGCACTTTTAGGAGACGCACTTCCTAAATATTGAGTTCATTCATAGGAGACGCACTTCCTAATTTTAGTCACTAAAGTTTTCACCCCTAGGAGACGCACTTCCTAGTCTTGGTCATTTAAATTCCCCCCTAGGAGACGCACTTCCTAGTTTGGTTCATTCGGGTTTTATTTTAGTAGACGCATTTGCTAGTCAAAGTTTCTTGGTTTTACTCGTAGGAGACGCATATCCTAGTCTAGTATTTAGTTTACTCTCACCATTGCATCAATAGTATAAGTGGTTTACAATTTTGCTAGCAACTAACGAATCTTCCTAGTGCAAAGTGGGGCAGAAAATTTCATTTGTTTTGTTTGTTTTGATTGCAGGTACCCACATGGAAAGAAATGGAACACAGAAAGTTTCAGCAATCAGGCGCCCACCTGGAGAACAAGGGAAGACAGTTCAAGTTTCAAGGTAAAGCATCAATGTTCAAAGGAAGACGGTTCAAGTTCAGCAATCAGGCGCCCACCTGGAGAACAAAGGGAAAGCAATTCAAGTTTCAAAAGAAGATAGCACAAATTTCAAGGGAAATCGGCAAGGTTCAAAGGAAGACAGTTCGAATATTGGTGACCAGGTGCCTACCTGGAGATAAGGGAATTCACTTCAGAATGCAATGCAAGTCAGCAACAAAAGAAGCTCGCGGCAAGAGTGCGAGTCAACAGTCCGAGATGATCAACATAAGTTAGTCACAATAAAGAAAAAGAAAAAAAAAGAGAAAGGCAAGAAGTTAATCCAAACGCAGAAGTTGATGAAAAATGTGGGTTGCTAAAGACATGGCCGAGGTCACAGGCACTGCATACCTGGTCTTGATCCGAAAAGCTGAAGAAAGATGAACCAACACCTGCAACTAGCAAGCATCAAGGTTCAAATCTAAAGTCTGCAGGAAGAATCACTCAACACTCAAGACCAAGCTTCAGAAGACTTATAGATAGGAATCTTGTAATTCGTAGTTGACAGGCTTAGTTAGTCTTTTTCATTTTTTTGATTTTGACGTAATAACAGGACCGCGGACCGGAACCTCGGCGGAACGGCACCTCGATCGGCTTCCCACCTCGGTACTCCATCACTGTTCTCATTTCTGAACTACACTGACCTGATTCCTTTATAGCCAAGGATATGTAGGCAACCTCGGAAGCAAGGTTCGGTCAAATCTTTCAAAAAAGCTTCCCACGGATTATTCAAACAGGCAAAAATCGCTCGTATCCGCTCACTTTATCTTTCCCCGAAAACTCTTCGTGTTTCCGAGCAAAGAGGGGCAGCTGTGAGCACGTGATTTTTGCCCTATGTGAATTACTCCCATAAAATATAAGAAAAATAATCTTTTCCAATTTTTGCAATTTTATAGGATTTTTGTAGAATTTTGTTAATTATTGGCATTATTGTGCATATTTAATTTCCATTAAAAATCAAAAATACCATGCATTGCATTTAGATTTTGTTCACATTTTAGGATTAATTAACTAGTTAGTGGCTTTATTAAAAAAATGAAAATCACAAAAAATGGCTCATTTTTACATTCTTAGCTTTGAAATTTTGGATCATTAATCTTTCTCTTTAAATTTAGGATCAATTAATTTTTATAAATTTTATAGTTAGATAAATAGCTTAATTTTACAATTTGAATTAATTTAGGAATTTATTCTAGGTTTTTAATTAATTAAAGAAAGAAAAAAAAAAGAACAACAAAACGAAAAGAAAATTGGAAAAGCTGGTTTTAATTTGAATTGGGCCAAACGTTTTAGAAGCCCAAGTGTTCCCTCAACCCAACCCAAATCGGGTCGACCCGACCCGACCCAACACCCAAACCATTGTTCTTTTTAATACCTAAACCTAGACCTAGGGACACGGGGACTAGACGAGAGCGCCGCAATACACAGTAGACGACCCCACCTCCTTGATTTCATCTTCTCCAGGAGACCCATCCCCTTCTATCTCCTTGACCAGACAAAAATGAACGCCTACAATGGCTGAAGAGAACACAAAATAACGCTCGAAAATCTGAAAGACGAATCAGCTGATACACAAGAACCCCACTGAAAACATCGTCTTCTTCTCAGCCATTTTCATGGCTTCTCAAGTAATAAAACAATGACGATCTCTGACCAGAACCAGGCGATTCCAACAGCCAACGCACCCCATCTCTGAAAGCACCTCTAAAATTCCAAAGAACCCACCCTAGCGACAACCAGTTTCAGCTACTAAACACGTCGGAAGACGACCCCTAACACAACAGAACGCTACTGCCTCTGTTTTTTTTCTTTCCTATTCACGACAACCCCCAGAACCAGGCCGCTATTCTGTTCTCAAAAAATCACGCGCGCACACGCAAACAGTTTTACGTCGAGGTTGATTTGAGGTCATCGCTGTCCGTTCGAGGCTCAGTTCCCTGTTCGAGGTTGCGATTCCGGTCCAGATGCCTAGTCTATAGCTCACTTGAATGCTTTGCTGTCCTAGAGCTTTATTTTCATTGTATTTTCTCTAGAATTTCAATAATATAAGGTCAGTCCTTCTGTTTGGTTTTTTTCGTCTGCTGCTTTCGTTCCCATGACTAGTTTGTTAATTGTAAATGTTTGTAACTTGGAATGATATCTTGTTGCATACTAATTATTTGAGCTATATGCAAGCATTTCCGATCTATTTTATTATATGGGATTGAGATTGTCTTTAGCTAATTTTGTGATTTCAAGGGCTGAGCTGAGTTTTGCTTTTTGAACAATGTTAGTTCTATGTTCTAGCTGTTTGATGTAGAAGTGGTCGATAGGGATAAAATATTTGAATCTCGCTGAATGTCGCATTAATCTGCCTCGTCTCGTTCAGTAGTGCTTGGATCTGTTATTTGTATTTGCTAGCTTTCTGTTAATTCTTATATATATCGTAAGTCGGCGTGTATTCCGAATCATTCACGAGTAGTTGATTAGTATCCATGTTCTAAAGTTCATTTCCGGGTGTTCCAACTACTTTCTCTTGGGCGTTTCTCATCATGTTTGCCTTTTTTCGCTCACGATGATTGCACGCAGAAATTGATTTTATGTCATCCTTTTGAACATGTCGATTGTTTTGTAAATAGTGACTGTAGTTTTTTAGTCTTCGACATTGATTGTAATTCCCCCAATTGGAAAAGTGTTCATTTTTTATAAAGTTATGGGATCTCTCTGTTGCATGGATTTGTAAATTGTTTCTCCCCATAGTCATTTTGGTCATAAGTTTAGTAAATCATAAGATGAGATAGGTGCATTGAGTTGGCACTATGTAAAAGCAGGTTGTGAATAAGCATGAATCTCACAGTTTGCTTAGGCTCGTAATAAGATTATCACGGCAACGGGTACGGTTCCCGTGACGTAGTTGTGGTATTAAATTTCGAATTAGCTTTAAATATGAATATCTTTAATTCGTTTAGTTGAGTAGATTCGAGGCGCGCCATGCCAAACAAAATATCAGTTGCATGGCCCTCACTTTAATTAATCCTGTATTGATCCTTAGAATTCGAGGCGTGCCGTTTAGCTAAATTCCACGGCCCTCGCAAAGTTGCAAACGCGAAAAGCTTTAGGCGCGTTAGTCTAATAATATTACTTTCCTAAACTCGGGTGCGCATTTATGTGACCCAAATTCAAATCTCAACGATGTTGAAATATGTTAAAAACCACGGGTGCATTTATGTGACGTGGTTCTAGACTTGTTTTAACGATGTTGCAATCTTCTTTAATTAAAATAAATAAAAGCGGTTAAAGTTAAAATCCGCACATAGTTTCAAAATTGTATAAATCAGATAATCAAGCCAGATATGACAGTTAAGCGGCCGTGCTAGAACCACGGAACCTGGGAATGCCTAACACCTTCTCTCAGGTTAACAGAATTCGTTACTCGGATTTCTGGTTCGCAGACTGTTAAACAGAGTTATTCTTTTCCTCGATTCGGGATTCAAACCGGTGACTTGGGACACCATAAATCTCCCAAGTGGTGACTCTGAATCTTTTTTACAATAAATCCCGTTTCGATTGTCCTTTAATTGGAAAAACTCCCTTTATTATACCCTTTCTGGGGGTGTAGTAAGAAAAAGGAGGTGTGACAAACACTGGTACTCAATTGTACGCATAGTGTTATCGTGTAATCATCATCTCCATGTCTACCCTTTCCCACCCCGTTAAGGTATTGGAGCGCAGAATGGTATCGTTTTCCTATTGCATGTTATTACCCGTCCCAAGCTATCAGTGCTGGGGAATTTGGACTTCTAATCCTAAAAGGGGAAGAAAGGGATGGGGGCCTTTATGGAGTTTAAAGGACAAAAATTCTAATCGACATTCAAAAACAAGTAACAAGTAGGGGGAATGAACAGACAAACAGGTAAGGCTCACATAAACCCCGTAAATCAGATAACATATAATTTAGCATGCCTTTACACATACTGGTTTGGTCTTTAAAATTACAAATTAAGCAGCGAGCGGACTGGTTCGATACATACGTTTAGACAGGTAAGCCCACATTAGGCAACTTGGATCCAATTGTCAGAACTTAAGGTATTTTAAGCGAGTGATTTAGAAAGTACAGGTTCTAGAAAAGTAGTCTAATGCCGGAAAGTACGGATTGCAGTCAGTTTAGAAATAAGTTTTAAGAGAATCATGAGTATAAACCATAAAAGGAGTCCAGAGTCAGAAATACTTAAGGAAAGAGTAAACTGCAGAACTGTTTTAAAGACAATTTCAGGAAGACCAAAACTTAGTTGGAAAATGTTTAGGCTGAATTTTAGAAAGAAACCATTTCAGAAGAGGTGATGATTTGAAGAACTTAAATGCATACTGATTCAAAAGAGTTTTTGTCAAAAGATTGAAGCTGAAAACATTAAGGCATTAGAGACCAGTTAACAGATTGTTATTTCTTAAGAAGAATCGGACGAACATGATGCGGAATCCTATGATATCTATATCTGATTTTAAGAAGTCTGTTAAGAACTGGTAAGAGGAGGTAATTATTTAATTACCCTACAGTTTGCCTAATGCATATGCATTCCTATGGGCATGATTTCTATATGCACTGATTACATGAACGTTAAGGTCCTATAGGCAGGATTTCTAGATGACTTATATCATAATTAAACGTTAAACCCTATAGGCATGGTATCTAGGTGACTTGAATCAGAAACATCGAACCATCTTATGTGCAGTATTTCTAGTAAAAAATTAAAGTCCTAAAGTCATGATATCTACCCTTTATTAATGCAAGAAATTAAAACCCCTCCCACACCCTTTTACTAGATTCCCCGAGTTCTATACAAGTTATTACAACCCAATGAATCAACTGAAATAATAAAAATACATCAAAAACTAACAGCTAGTTCCAAGCAGCCTAATTCAATCTTAATGTTCAATAATATGTATTTAACCAACTCCGGGGTCCAGATCTCCAAAGCCTTCTCATTTATCCAGGGTGTTTCAAAGTTTTAAGGAACCTCAGGGATTCCAGGCATTGCTTACACCCAGGATGCCATTATGAACAGGATGGTGCAGTGTGGAATAGCTAGCCCTCAGGCATCCAAGTTCAGAGGGAGCTAGGGGTCCCAAAGCATGGCTTGCAAGAGAGGGGCAGAACTTATAGCTAGGAGTAAGTGCAAAGTGAAAGAGAATTAAGGGGCCATGACAGGTGGTGGTCATACCTAGCCATAAGGTAGGCTGGCACACCCCTGACCACTTGCTAGATGAACAAGTTAGGAGCAGACCTTTTGATGGTCAGACGAATGTCTAGATAGTGATTAGGACACTATCAGACCTAAGTCAAGGCTCAAGCACATAATAGGGAGAATGGGAAGTGGGAATTGATTGAGTTAAGGAGTTCAATGAACCCAGTTCAGGATCATAGACAGCAATATTGGGGTGCTGCTATGCCCTGAACAATAAACTCACATACAAAGGGGTAAAAGGGGTAAGGGAATTCATAAAGAATCAAATTCATGACAAACAATAGATTACACACATAACATAAATACAGAAATATAAAGGAGAGGGAAACAAATATCAACTAAAGGAAATAGACAGAATTAAACACATTGTTGTTGAGGCATGTAAACTAACTGAGACATACCAGTAGAGAAGCAAAAGAAGTGCAGAAGAAAGTAAAGTAAACACAGTCCACAGCAGCACAAGTATCAAAAGAGAGAGTTTTAAGTGAAATTGAATTGTGAACTCAGATGGTGTTCTGTTGCGTGTGTTCAAAGAGAAGGGAGGAGAGTATTTATAGCTTTGAAAACGTGTAGAGAAATAAGGTAACAAGTACAAGTCTATCACAAATATGGCATGGTCACAAATCAGAATCAAATTAGTATAAGACTCTCCTTTAATCAGGGGATTCTTATTCAAACGGATACTAACAGGATTTAAATAAGGAAAGGGAGAATAAGCCTTGTAAATAGAATGGCTGTTGCCATAAGAGAAGCAGTAAGGTAATACAATGGGCAATTAAGTCTAAGTACAAGGTTTGAAATTATTTTTGGAAAGATTCAGGGAGGCCAATCAAGGAAAAGAATCAATTACTCCTTAACAGGCGAGTAAAAATCAGCATTTCACAAAGGAAAAGTTTTGAAAATTGATCACAAGTTTTGAGAATCAATCACAGAAGGAACTCAGTATATACAAATGAATGCACAAGTAATAGACACGTGAAGCCAAGTTATGGCAAAATAACAGCATATAGTAGTAACCAAAAGAAGACATTCGAAGCATGATGGTCAAGTTTCAGTGTTTTAACAATAAAGAAGAAGATCAGAAGCATGCAAAGAACTCAGAACCAAAATAGTCAAGAGAATTGAAGCATACTGCAATTTCAACTGACGAGTTGCACAAACAACTTCAAAGAAATTGAATAATCCCCAAAGAGACTAGGGTTTTCAAAAATCAATCGAATTTAGAGGAGATAAGCAGATAAACAAATAAACAGGTTCCGAACCTCGGATAAGCCCAAAATTAGGGTTATCAACATGCTAACTCAGATAAAAATAAGGCAAATCAAGCGACCATTAACAAACAGACCAAGAAACTCAAACAAAATCCCCAAGAAAATTAGGGTTTTCAACATGCTAATATAACGCAAACAAAACACAGTAAAACATGTCGAGAATTAGAGAAGAGATTTGAAATAACTTGACATGAAATCCTAGTTGAAGAATAAAGAATTTCTGAAAGCAAAAATTAAGAATCTTCAAGAAAAACGCATAGAAGATTCACACGCACATAGATCCAGGATAGATCTAAAATAAATCGAAGGAACCTTAGAGATTAGGGTTTCGTAAGAAACCCAGGTGATGAGATAGGCTTTGGAAACCATTGATCTGAGCAGAGAAGTCGAAGATCAAACTCGAATAGCCACGACTGGCCGGACAAAGGTTGAAGACGACCGGAGAACAGTCATCGAACAAAGGCTTGGTTGGAACCCTTCAAGATCTGGTCATTGGACCTTTAGAAGCGAGCACACAGAAGCCATGAGAGGCTAGTATAGGCCTCCGATGAGCTTGAGAAGCCATAGATTAGGGTTTCGAGGAGAGGCGGCGGCTAGGGTTTGGGGTAAGTCGAGAGAGAGTTGATAGAGGAGAGGATTCAGAGGCGGCGGTCGAGAAAAAATGAGGTAGGGTTTTAGGGTCTTTTGAATTAAAAAAGGAAAGGGAAGAGGAGAGCCGTTGATCTAAAGGATCAACGGCTGGGATTAAACGGGTTAAATGGGGAACGGGTTTGGGTATGATAGAAAGGGTATGGGTCGGGTAGACGTGTTAATTGGGCTGGGTAATTGGGTTTTTAAACTGGGGCTGAGACGGAGTGCCAAATTGGCTAAAATTGAAATGCAATAAGGCCAAATTGTAAATAGTCAATTTTCCCCTATTAATTTTATAAAAATGGTAATACTTATTCTAAAAACAAATTAAACGTACTGGATAAATAAGTATTATATAAATATTAATTAAAAAAAATGCTGGGACTAATTATATAAACATAAAATGTCATAAATCACAAGATGGGCTATAATTGCAATTACATGCAATTTAGCTTTAAAAATACCAAACAAATTTGTAAAACTATACAAAAAATTACCTTAATTATATTTGGTGTAAATATGAGAATAAAAATAAGTTATTCACAAAAAATGATAATTTTGGGAATAATTATTGGATTTTGTACTGTTAAAATAGACAATAAATTGATTTAAAATAAGGAAAAATACCAAAACTCTTGAGAATGCTTATATATGCATGTATATGCTATTTTGAGGATATTTTGAGTACATAAAAATACTTAGGGAAAAATTGGGTATCAACAACAGTATAAATCCAAAACAATGTAGTAAAAACAGTAAAACTCGTAAAACATCTCAGTTCAGTAAAACCATTTTTAAACACTTTTCGATAGTTTCAAACGAGTGATGAAAGCGGTGAATAAAAGTATAGAAACGTAGAACAGCCCCTCGGGCAAAACATGTACCATAACCGCCCCTCGGGAAAAATATCAACAGAACCAGGCCCTCGGGCTATCTCACAATCAGTCGTAATCAACCCCTCTGGCGATAACATGAAACAACAACAGCCCCTCGGGAAATATCACATCTCACACTGGGTACCCACGCTCACTAGGGGTGTACAGACTCCGGAGGGGCTCCTACAGCCCAAGAGCTAACATAAGTCATCTCGTGGCATAACAAATCAGGCCCTCGGCCACTCATATATCACAAATCAGTGTAACACGCTGCAGCGCGCAGCCCGATCCCATAATATCCTCACAACACAGGCCCTCGGCCTCACTCAGTCAAAACTCACTCAAGCCCCTCGGGCTGATAGTAAAACAAGTACTCGGCTAAAAATATCATTTATGAAATCGTAAGGAGTGAATAAAACCGAGTTATGAAAACAGTAAGAACATAGCATGACTGAGTGTAAATATCAAACCGAAAATAGTGAGGAAAACAGTAGTAAAAGCCCCTAAGGGTCCAAACAATCGGCACAAGGCCCAAACACGGCATTCAGCCCCAAACATAGTACTTCCTCTGTTCCAGTTTATGTGAACCTATTTCCTTTTTGGTCTGTTCCGAAAAGAATGGCCCCTTTCTAAATTTGGTAACAATTTAGCTTAAACTTACAATTCTGCCCTTAATGAGAAGCTTTTATAACCACACAAATGCTTTGGGCCCCTTTTTGACTTATTTATGACCACATATTCCTAAAGACTTTATTTTTTCTTAAACTTTGTGCCCAGTCAAACAGGTACACATAAATTGGAATGGAGGGAGTAATGTTTTTTCCAAAATGTAATAATAACAAACAGTTTCCAATTAATACGCGACTTAATAGTCGTACGGGATGGACCGAGTCACAATCCCCAACGGTGCACGACCCCACGCTTGTCATCTAGCGTGTGCGTCACCTCAATATAGCACAACAATGTGAAATCCGGGGTTTCATACCCTCAGGACAACATTTACAATCATTACTTACCTCAATCCGGTCCAAACTCTAGCCTGCGATGCTTTTGCCTCTTGACTCGGCCTCCAGATGCTCCAAATCTAACCAAAAATAGATTTATACCATCAAAATATGCTAAGGGAACAAAGCCCACTCGAAAATAACCAATTTACATCAAAAATCCCGAAATTGGCCAAACCCGACCCCCGGGCCCACGTCTCGAATTCTAATAAAAATCACAAAACTAGAATCCTTACACTCTCACGAGTTCATACATATCAAATACATCAAAATCCGACCACAAATGACCCCTCAAATCCTCAAATCAAAGTCTCCAAATTTCAAGCCCTAACTCCCAATTTTAGGCTTTAGATTCCACAAATTTCATGTCTAATTAGTTAGAAATCACAATAAGAACGAGTATTGAGTCCAAAAATCTAACCTCCAAGTGTTTCCCTTTGATTCCCTCTTCAATCTTTCTCAAAAAGCTCCAAAATCGCTCAAAAATGGTGGAAGATCGACCAAAAATCGCGAACATGACTATTTAAACATTCTGCCCAGGTGACCTATCCTTCTTCGCGAACGCGGTCAAAGCCTCGCGTTCGCGAAGCACAAAAAACTCGTTGACCATAAATTCCTCTTACGCGAACGCGACCACCAGCTCGCGAATACCAAGCTTCCGCTTTCCAGACCATCGCGAACGCGACCTCCTTAACGCGAACGCGAAGCACAAATGACCAGGACCCCAGCTGCTCCCATTTACTCTACGCGAATGTGGGAACCTCATCGCGTTCGCGATGGACACTGAACCTCACCCTTCGCGAACGCGGGACCAACATGGCGAACGCGAAGGCCAAATTGACTGCCTCACTTCTCATCTCTTCGCGAACGCGAGAGCCCTCTCGCGAACGCGAAGGCCAAAACTCTGCAACACCAACAACAGAAAACCTGCAACTTCCCAAAACAAGATTTGATCCGTTTAACCACCCGAAACTCACCCGAGGCCCTCGGGACCTCAACCAAACATGCCAACATATCCCATAACATCATTCAAACTTGTTCCAATCTTCGGAACCCTCAAAACAACATCAAAACACCAAATCGTCATCAGATTCAAGCCTAAGATCCGGAATCCCATTCCGACCCCTAAATCAAATTCTCCGGTACTAACCGGAAAATGCCAAAATTTCAATTCCGCCAATTCAAGCCTAAATCTACTCCGGACCTCCAAAACACATTCCGATCACGCTCCTAAGTCCCAAATCACCTCCTGAAGCTATCCGAATAAAAAAAACCTAATTCCGACATCATTTACTCACAAGTCAACTTCAGGTTGACTTTTCCAACTAAAAGGCCAACTTAAGAGACTAAGTGTCTCAGACCTTTCCAAAACCATTCTAAATCCGAACCGACTAACCCGATACCATATAACACATATGAAGAAAGCATAAAGAAGCAGAAATGGGGGAAATAGAGCGGTAACTCATGAAACGACCAACCGGGTCGTTACATCCTCCCCCTCTTAAACAAACGTTCGTCCTTAAACAGGTCAAGAAACATACCTGAAGTCTCAAATAGGTGAGAATATCTGCTCTGCATCTCCTGCTCGGTCTCCCAGGTAGCCTCCTCCACGGGCCGACCTCTCCACTGTAGTTTCACTGAAGCTATATCCTTTGATCTCAACTTTCGAACCTGACGCTCCAAAATAGTTGTTGGCTCCACATCATAGGTCAAATCACCCTCTAACTGACGTGCTGAAATCCAGAACATGAGACGGATCTCCAATATACTTCCGGAGCATAGAAACATGAAATACCGGATGCACACTCGACAAGCTGGGTGGCAAAGCAAGCTCATAAGCCACCTCCCCAATCCTCCGAAGCACCTCAAAAGGCCCAATGAACCGAGGACTCAATTTATCCTTCTTCCCAAATCTCATAACACTCTTCTTGGGTGAAACCTTCAGTAGAACCTTCTCCTCAACCATATAGGACATATCACGAACCTTCCGGTCAGCATAACTCTTTTGTCTTGACTGCGCTATACGAAGCCTCTCCTGAATCACCTTCACCTTGTCCAAAGCATCCTGCACTAAGTCCGTACCCGAAAGCCTGGCCTCACCCGGCTCGAACCATCCAATTGGAGATCTACACCACCTCCCATATAAAGCCTCATATGGAGCTATCCGAATACTCGACTAGTAGTTATTGTTATAAGCAAACTCCGCGAGCGGTAGAAATTGATCCCATAAACCACCAAAGTCAATCACACAAGCGCGTAACATGTCCTCCAATACCTGAATAGTGCGCTCGGACTGTCCGTCCGTCTGAGGGTGAAAAGTTGTGCTCAACTCAACCCAAGTACCCAACTCTCTCTGCACGGCCCTCCAAAACTGCAAAGTAAACTGAGTGCCTCTATCAGAAATGATGGAAACAGGGACACCATGCAATCGAACAATCTCCCGGATATAGATCTCTGCCAACCACTCTGAAGAATAGGTAGTACAAATAGGAATGAAGTGCGCGGACTTGGTCAGCCGATCCACAATCACCCAAATAACATCGAACTTCTTCAAAGTCTGTGGGAGCCCAACTACAAAGTCCATGGTGATACGCTCCCACTTCCACTCTGGAATATCCATCAGCTGAAGCAAGCCACCCGGTCTCTGATGCTCATATTTCACCTACTGACAATTGAGACACCGAGCTACAAATCCCACAATATCTTTCTTCATCCTCCTCCACCAGCAATGTTGTCTCATATCCTGATACATCTTCACAGCACCCGGATGAATGGAATACCGCGAGCTATGGGCCTCCTCCAGTATCAACTCTCGAAGCCCATCCACATTGGGCATACAAATTCGGCCCTGCATCCTCAACACCCCATCATCACCAATGGTAACATCTCTGGCATCGTCGTGCTGAACTCTGTCTTTTAGGACAAGAAAGTGAGGATCATCATACTGGCGCTCTCTGATGCGATCAAACAAGGAAGACCGAGAAATCACACTAGCTAAGACTCGTTTGGGCTCCGAAATATCCAACCTCACCAACCGATTGGCCAAGGCCTGAACATCAACTTCGAGAGGTCTCTCCCTAACAGGAATAAATGAAAGACTACCCATACTCGCCGCCTTCCGGCTCAAAGCATCGGCCACTACATTGGCCTTCCCCGGATGGTACAAAATAGTAATATCATAAATCTTTAGCAGCTCCAACCATCTCCGTTGCCTCAAATTGAGATCCTTCTGCTTGAACAAGTGTTGGAGGCTACGATGATCAGTAAACACCTTGCAAGACACACCATACAAATAGTGCCTCCAAATCTTCAACGCGTGAATAATGGAAACCAACTCTAGATCATGAACAGGGTAGTTCTTCTCATGGGGCTTCAACTGACGAGAAGCATAATCAATAACTCTACCCTCCTGCATCAACACACACCCAATACCCACTCTCAAAGCATCACAATACACTGTATATGAACCTGAAGCTAATGGAAAAACTAACACCGGAGCCGTGGTCAAAGCTGTCTTGAGCTTCTGATAGCTCGCCTTACACTCGTCCGACCACTGGAATGGAGCACCCTTCTGAGTCATTTTGGTCAAGGGTGATCCAATAGATGAAAATCCCTGAACGAGACGACAGTAATAACCCGCCAATCCAAGAAAATTGCGAATCTCTATGGCTGAGGACGGCCTGGGCAAACTCGAACTGTCTTTATCTTCTTCGGATCAACCTGAATACCCTCGCTGGACACCACGTGCCCCAAGAAAGCCACTGAACTAAGCCAAAACTCACATTTGGAGAACTTTGCATAAAGCTTCTCCTCCCTCAACCGTTGCAATACCACTCTCAAATGCTCCGCGTGCTCCTCCTAAATACGGGAATACACCAGGATATCATCAATGAAAACTATGACAAACGAGTCAAGATACGGCTAGAACACGCTGTTCATCAAATGCATGAACGCTGCTGGGTCATTGGTCAGCTCAAAAGACATCACAAGGAACTCATAGTGACCATATCGGGTCCTGAAAGCTGTCTTAAGAATATCCAAATCCCTGATCTTCAGCTGGTGATACCTTGAACGGAGATCAATCTTGGAGAACACCCTCGCTCCCTGAAGCTGGTCGAATAAATCATCAATGCAAGGCAGGGGATACTTGTTCTTAATTGTAACCTTGTTCAACTGCCTGTAATCAATGCACATCCTCATAGTGCCATCCTTCTTCTTCACGAACAGAATAGGCGCACCCCACGGCGAAACATTAGGCCGAATGAACCCATTATCAAGGAGTTCCTGAAGCTGCTCCTTCAACTCCTTAAATTCCGCTGGTGCCATACGATACGGTGGGAAAGAGATGGGCTGAGTGCCTGGCACCAGGTCAATACCAAAATCAATATCCCTGTCCGGGGGCATGTCCGGCAGGTCTGCAGGAAACACTTCGTGAAAATCCCTCACAACCGAAACAGAATCAATATTAGGAGCCTCTGCACTGACATCCCTCACGAAGGCTAAGTATGAAAGACAACCCTTCCCAACCATCCGCTGGGCCTTCAAGAACGAAATCACCCTACTGGGGACAAAATCAGTCGAACCTCGCCACTCAATCCGTGGCACACCTGGCATCGCCAACGTCACTGTCTTAGCATGACAGTCTAGAATAGCACGGCACGGGGATAACCAATCCATGCCCAAAATCACATCGAAATCCACCATACAAAGTAAATGAAGATCCACTCGGGTCTCCAGACCCTCAATAGTCACCACACACGACCGATATGCACGGTCCACAATAATAGTATCGCCTACCAGAGTAGATACACGAACAGATGAAACAAGATACTCACGGGGCGTATCCAAATGGGCCTGAGACAATACCTGTAATCACCGCATCCCTGTGGCAGACTGAGACAATACCTGTAATCACCGCATCTGAAGCAATAGCATCAGGTCTAGCTGAGAGTGCATAGAAATGGGCCTGACCGCCACCTGATCGACCTCCCCCTCTGGGGCGACCCCTAGCTGACTGTCCTCCACCCCTAGCTGGCGGGGCGGGTAGTGAAGTAACTGGTGCTGAAGTCGATGACCGACTCCTCTGCTGAGATGAACCCCCAAGATGACGAGGACATTGCCTCCACATGTGCCCCAACTCTCCACACTCATAGCAACTCCCTGGTATTGGAGACGGGGACTGAAGGGAACCCCTAGCACCAGAATGACTAGCAGATGCACCTGGCATAGAAGAGCCCTGAACTGATGGAGCACGGGACGAACTCTGGGCTGGAAGGGCACTGAGTGAGGAATGACCCCGCTGAGAACTGTGAGAACCATGGCCCGATGATGCCCCACGATAACCTGGGCGAGCTGACTGAGCATGCCTGAATGGGCGGCCTCTACCGTGCTGAAACTGACCTCTCGAAGGAGCACCCCCAAAAATACCAGATCTCTGAGGCCTCGTGGCCTCCCTCTCCTCTCGCTCCTGGTGACGAATTGACTCAATCTCGCGAGCAATATCAACAACCTCCTCAAAAGTAGCACCTGACAGCCTCTCCCTGGTCATGAGAATCCGGAGCTGATATGTGAGGCCATCAACGAACCTCCTGATCGTCTCTCTATCCGTAGAAACCAACCAAACAGAATGACGAGCTAACTCTGAGAACCTCATCTCATACTACGTCACACTCATATCTCCCTGTCGATACTGCTTGAACTGCCTGCGCAGCTTCTCTCTGCGGGACTGCGGCACATATTTCTCCAAAAAGAGAACGGAGAACTGCTGCCAGGTAAGGGACGCTGCACCAACAGGCCTACGCCTCTCATAAGCCTCCCACCAAGTGAAGGCAGCTCCAGTAAACTGGAAAGTAGTGAATGCGACCCCGCTGGTCTCTAGAATACCCGTGGTGCGAAGAATCCTCTAACACCTATCCAAGAAACCCTGGGCATCCTCGCCCTCTATACCACTGAAAGTCGGAGGCTGAAGTCTACCAAACATCTCAAATCTGCGCTGCTCATCCTCTGGCATAACCGGAGCTACTTAACCCTGAGCAGCCGCCACCGCCTGGGCTGCTGGTGCCTCCGGTGTCTGCAATCCCTGAACAACCTGCTCGAGTGTGCAGGCGGCGGGAGTCTGAGTGCCTCCCCCAGCCTGACAAGTGGCTGCGATAGTAGAAACTGCAACCTCCTGAGCAAGACTAGTGCACATGGTCAAGATCTGAGCCAAGGTCTCCTGAAGACCCGGAATGACAATAGGCACAGCCGGTGCCTGAGCTGGTGCTGCTGGAGCGTCCACAACTGGGACCTGATCCTGAACTAGGGCTGTTGGTGGATCTGCAGGTGCTGCCCTAGCTGTTGTACGGGCTACACCCTTACCCCTACCACGACCTCGGCCGCGTCCTCGGCCTCTAGTGGCCCCACCTGGTGGTATTGGTGGTCGTCCATCCTGACCGGTAGCGCGTGTCCTCACCATATGTGAGAGAATAGAATAACAGAAGTTTAGTACCAGAATCAACAGATTCGCACGACAGGAATTCAAGAATATGAAGTTTTCCTAAAGGTTCTGCAGCCTCCTAGTGATAAATACAGACGTCTCCGTACCTATCCGCGAGACTCTACTAAACCTGCTCATGACTCGTGAGACCTATGTAACCTAGGCTCTAATACCAACTTGTCACGACCCTAAAACGGACCCGGTCGTAATGGCGCCTATCGTGAAACTAGGCCAGCCGACACAAACCCCAAAATCATCCCAACAATTATAATAAGTCATTTAGAAGTCATTAATAAGCTAAAATACCAAAATGTAAGGTAGAATAGAACAGTGCGGAAACTAAGCACAGCCCGACATCAGGGTGTCACCAGTCATGAGCAACTACAACTCGTCTAGAAATATGAAAAGACAGCATAGTCTGAAACAAAGCTAATACAAAGCGGAATAAAGATAGGAAGGAGAAGCACTGGGCTGCGAATGCCAAGCAGCTACCTAGTCAACTCCGAAAGCCTGCTGGAAGACAAATCAGCACTCGCTAGCGTGACCCGAGACTCCTGGATCTGCACAAAGGGTGCCGGGAGTAATGTGAGTACGCCAACTCAGTAAGTAATAAAAGTAAAGGTAGCTGAGCAGTAAGAAAACACGCAAGCCACGTCATAATGCAACAGCAAAACAATATAAATCCAAAACAATGCAGTAAAAACAGTAAAACTCGTAAAACATCTCAGATCATTAAAACCATTTTTAAACACTTTTCAATAGTTTCAAACGAGTGATGAAAGCGGTGAGTAAAAATATAGAAACGTAAAACAGCCCCTCGGGCAAAACATGTACCATAACCGCCCCTCGGGCAAAATATCAACAGAACCAGCCCCTCGGGCTATCTGACAATCACTTGTAATCATCCCCTCGGGCGATAACATGAAATAACAACAGCCCCTCGGGCAATATCACATCTCACACTGGGTACCCGCGCTCACTAGGGGTGTACAGACTCCGGGAGGGCTCCTACAACCCAAGCGCTAACATAAGCCATATCGTGGCATAACAAATCAGGCCCTCGGCCTCTCAATATCTCAAATCAGTGTAACACGCTGCGGCGCGGAACCCGATCCCATAACATCCTCACAACACAGGCCCTCGGCCTCACTCAGTCAGAACTCACTCAAGCCCTCGGGCTGATAGTAAAACAAGTACTCGGCTCAAAATATCATTTATGAAATCGTAAGGAGTGAATAAAACCGAGTTATGAAAACAGTAAGAACATAGCATGACTGAGTGTAAATATCAAACCGAAAACAGTGAGGAAAACAGTAGTAAAATCCCCTAAGGGTCCAAACAATCGGCACAAGGCCCAAACACGGCATTCAGCCCCAAACATAGTAATATATTTCCAAAATGTAATAATAACAAACAGTTTCCAATTAAATACATGAATAGTCGTATGGGATGGACCAAGTCACAATACCCAACGGTGCACGACCCCACGCTCATCATCTAGCGTGTGTGTCACCTCAATATAGCACAACAATGTGAAATTCGGGATTTCATACCCTCAGGACAACATTTACAATCATTACTTACCTCAGTCCGGTCCAAACTCTAGCCCGCGATGCCTTTGCCTCTCGACTCGGCCTCCGGATGCCCCAAATCTAACCAAAAATGGATTTATACCATCAAAATATGCTAAGGGAACAAAGCCCACTCGCAAAATAACCAATTTACATCAAAAATCCCGAAATTGGCCAAACCCGACCCCCGGGCCCACGTCTCGGATTCCAATAAAAATCACAAACTAGAATCCTTACACTCTCACGAGTTCATACATATCAAATACATCAAAATCCGACCACAAATGACCCCTCAAATCCTCAAATCAAAGTCTCCAAATTTCAAGCCCTAACTCCCCAATTTTAGGCTTTAGATTCCACAAATTTCATGTCTAATTAGGTAGAAATTACAATAAGAACGAGTATTGAGTCCAAAAATCTTACCTCCAAGTGTTTCCCTTTGATTCCCTCTTCAATCCTTCTCAAAAAGCTCCAAAGTCGCTCAATAATGGTGGAAGATAGACCAAAAATCGCGAACAAGTCTATTTAAACATTCTGCCCAGATGACATATCCTTCTTCGCGAACACGGTCAAAGCCTCGCGTTCGCGAAGCACAAAAAACTCGTTGACCATAAATTCCTCTTGCGCGAATGCGAACACCAGCTCGCAAACGCGAAGCTTTCGCTTTCCAGACCATCGCGAACGCGACCTCCTTAACGCGAACGCGAAGCACAAATGACCAGGACCCCAGCTACTCCCATTTACTCTACGCGAACGCGGGAACCTCATCGCGTTCGCGATGCACACTGAACCGCACCCTTCGCGAACGCGGGACCAGCATCGCAAACGCGAAGGCCAAATTGACTGCCTCACTTCTCATCCCTTCGCGAACACGAAGGCCAAAACTCTGCAACACCAACAGCAGAAAATCTGCAACTTCCCAAAACTAGATTTGATCCGTTTAACCACCCGAAACTCAACCGAGGCCCTCGGAACCTCAACCAAACATGCCAACATATCCCATAACATCATCTAAACTTGTTCCAATCTTTGGAACCCTCAAAACAACATCAAAACACCAAATCATCATAGGATTCAAGCCTAAGAAATTCCAAAACTTCAAATTCCGCCAATTCAAGCCTAAATCTACTCCGGACCTCCAAAACACATTCCGATCACGCTCCTAAGTCCCAAATCACCTCCCGAAGTTATCCGAATCAAAAAAACCAAATTACGAGATTGTTTACTCACAAGTCAACTTCCGGTTGACTTTTCTAACTAAAATGCCAACTTAAGAGGCTAAGTGTCTCAGACCTTTTCAAAACCATTCCGAATTCGAACCGACTATCCCGATACCATATAACACAGATGAACAAAGCATAAAGAAGCAGAAATGGGGGAAACGGAGTGGTAACTCATGAAACGACCGGCCGGGACGTTACCTTTGTACGGACTCTCATCACCTCGTGCGTACGTAGCCCCACAAATAGAAGCACATAATAATTTAGTTCACCTAGGGGTTAATTCCCTCTTACAAGGTTAGAAATGAGACTTACCTCGCTCAGAAGCTCCATAACCGGCTCTCAATCCCTTCCGACGACTCAAATCGATGTCCAACGCTCCAAAACTATTCAATAAATGTGCAAACCATAAAGACATACTCTAATACTCATTTTAATCCAATTTATAATAATTTCTAATCCCGATCGAAAAGTCGATAAAAATCACCCTCGGGCCCACGTGCCCGGATTTCGAAAATTTTCGAAAATAAACTTTACCCATAGCCTCACAAACTCAAATATATATATATATATATATTTTCAGTTCCATGTCCAAAATCGTGGTCAAAATCCACAATTACCAAATTCTAGGTCTTTCTTCAAAATCCCAAATTTCTACTAATTTCCATGTTTAAATTCTTATACAAACCATGTATTTAACTTATATTGAGTGGGAATCACTTGCCTTGTATTGCTTGAAGAAAATCTCCCCTTGAAGCTCTCCAAAATTGTCAAACCAAATGAAAATGGGAGAAAAATGGGCCAAGTCCTGTTTTTGTAATGCCTCACTGCCCAGCGACCATTCCGCATCTGCAATACACCAGTCGCATCCGCGCTTCCGCTTCTGTGGCCTCTTTTTCCGCACCTGCGGTCCTTGCCGCTTCTGCGGGTAATGGCGCAGGTGCGCACACTTTTCCACTTCTGCGGTTCCCACCGACCTTGGCTCCTTCCGCACCTGTGAGCCATCTCCCGCACCTGCGGGCTCGCACCTGCGGCCCTCTTTACGCAGGTGCGGTTACACCAGATGCCCAGCTGCTTCAGTTCTTCCTTAACTTCATATTTCAATCCGTTAACTACCTGAATTCCACCCGAGGCCCCCGCCCAATCACACCAACCAATTCCAAAATGTAATGCGGACCTACTCGAGGCCTCAAATCACATCAAACCGCGCTAAAATCATGAATCGCACTCCAATTCAAGCTTTATAAACTTTAGAACTTCAAACTTCTTCATTTGATGCCGGAACCTATCAAATCACGTTCGATTGACCTCAAATTTTGCACACAAGTCACATTTGACATTATGGACCTACTCCGACTGCCGGAATCGGAATCCGACCCCGGTATCGACTTCCGGTCAAACTTCTCAAAAACCTTCAAATTTCTAACTTTCGCCAAATGACTCCAAAATGACCTACATACCTCCAAATCCACTTCCGAACGCGCTCCCAATACCGGAATCACCAAACGGAGCTATTCCCATACTCGTAATCCCAACGGACATCGATAACATTGAAATGCACTTCAACCCAAATTTATGAAGTTCTTCCAAAATGCCAACTTCCACAATAGACGCTGAAACGCTCCCGGGTCATCCAAAACCCGATCCGGACATACGCCCAAGTCTAAAATCATCAAACGAACCTGTTGGAACCTTCATATCCCGATTCCGAGGTCGTTTACTCAAAAATTGAACCTTAGTTAATTCTTCCAACTTAAAGCTTCCGAACTGAGAATTTTCTTTCCAAATCAACTCCGAACTTCCCCAAATTCAATTTTGACCACACGTACAAGTCATAATACCTTAAGTGAAGCTGCTCAAGGCCTCAACCTACCGAACGACGCGCTAGAGCTCAAAACGACCGGTCGGGTCGTTACGGACAAAACTGTAGACTGCAGGACAAAACTCCAGCATGTTTTGGCATGAAGTTTTAGCAAATTAACTAAATAACTTAAGCATGTTTAGTCTGAAGTTTTAACAAATGAACTAAATAACTTAAGCATGTTTAGTTTGACATGGCACTTCAATAGATTTTGGGCTCCATCTACGAGATCACTTGAACTATTTAGACAAGGCCCAAAACCTCAATAGGCTTCAGTTCCATCTCAAGTCTCACTATCGAAATTGTAGCGCCAATTATAGAGAGTTGTCAAAAGGAAAGAAGAGAATCAGGAAAATAAAATTAAAGAAAGAGACAACTGTAGTCTGTTCGGAGTAATATATTTCATATTTTGCTTGACTGGCAGTCGTTAGGTAGGAAGAGAATATCAATATGTTATTGCTACCTACATTAATTATTAACTACAGTCAAAACTCTCTACAACAATCTCGTTTGTTCCGAATATTTTTGAATGTTACAGCGAAAACTATTATAGAGAACATACATTATAACATAATAAAAATTAATTCCGAAAAAACTTGACTTTTATAGTAAAGTGTTGTTACATAGAAGTACTGTTATAGAAAGATTGTTATACATGATTCTTATGTTTTTCAAAGGTTGAATACATACTCGACCATTTAAACTTATTGGAATTTTTTATTTAGACAATTAAATTAAAGATTAAAATAGACATCTATACAAAAGCTCAATTGTTTCTATATAGAATAAAGTAGCATATATTATTAGTATTTATTAGCTTGCCACTTGGCTTAACCACAATGTTAATTGTATTTAGTAACTTTATTCCTTTAATATATATATATATATATATATATATATATATATATATATATATATATATATATACATACTTAATAATATAAGTTCACGCCAATGCGCGTAAGACTGGTTATCTTAAAAATATATTAAGCACCTTCACTACAACAAATTAAGCTAAATCTTTTTATTAAGCCTTTAGTTTGAGTTTGGAGCAATCGTACTACCAAAAAAGAGTTCCATTCTTCCAAATATCCATTGTTTAATTTGCTCAGTTGCTCTCATCTCCAATTTAAAATTTGGAAATCGAAAGAGACGATGGCGGACACACTCGGTGCTCTGAGGTCTTTAATGTCCTCTCACTCTCCTCCTCTTCACGCTTTGATTGTTCCTTCAGAAGATTATCATCAGGTTCCCATTTTTTTTGTGTGTGTGTATATGTAAGTTCATCGGACTTAGATATATGCAACTGTTTTACGATTCTATACGTTGTTGGATGATGTGACAGAGCGAATATGTATCGGCACGGGACAAAAGGCGCGCATTTGTGTCTGGATTCACCGGAACTTCTGGTTAGTTTAATTTTATTTTTCAATCACTTCATGTTGATTTTGTTGTATTTATCAGTTTTTAATTTCTGATTGCTGCTAATAACGTTTATAGAACCATCTAGTGTGCGGATATTAGTTTGCATTGGTTGGTAGAAATTTGGTGAAATTAATCAGAATATTGTTCCTATTTGAATAGGTTTGGCGCTTATAACAATGAATGACGCACTTCTGTGGACCGACGGCCGGTATTTCTTACAGGCAGCTCAGCAGCTCAGCGATCAGTGGAAGCTCATGCGTATGGGAGAAGACCCTGCTATTGATATCTGGATGGCTGATGTGACTACTCCTTCCTTGTTTCTTATAAATTGAGTTTACCTGCATTAGTTTGTGCTTTTTGTAGATATATGTTAATCATTAGCCTATTCTTGACTGCAAGAATATACCTTTTTCCCAGTCTTACTTGTTGCTTAGTCTGCATCAAAACAGTTATTGCGTACAGTCATTGGTGCCTAGTTGGTTTTGATTATTAGGAAATCAGCATATATAACAGGACAAAAATTCGATAGAGCTCCTACAGTATTTATGTTTTGTCATCTGTATCTCGACTGTGATGGAAACCTCTCAATTGATCCAGCCTATTAAGGTGAGTTTTATGGAAATGCAAAAGAGATAGAAAAATTTGAAATTGATTCAAATTCCCAATCCTGTCCATAAAGTTCTGTAATAATCTTTAACATGCGTAAACAGAACAATGTCTATTGATCTCTATGTTAATACTCTATATTAATCTCCTTGAAGATTCTTTTCTCGTCAATATGCCCATTAAAACTTACATGTGCAAGTGGTCATTCCATCATTCTCCTTTTGGAATGACGGTCTTTCAGTTCAATTCATATAACTGGTATTCGTGAAGAGAGCTTCATATATCTCCGAGCCAAGTTGAACGAGCATGTAGTATCCTACATTTACTCTTGCCATAATATAAGCTTCCCATCTTTAATTAATCTCAGATCTTCTCACTTATGACTCTATAAACTGTGAATGCATGAAGCCAAAATCTCAATCTTTTACTGTGGACTATTCATGTGTACTGCAGCACACAAAATCATATAGAATAGGCAAAGCCGTTTGAGTCCATTTTTGTTTCTCAGATCTCATGGATCATATTTCAGCTTGCTTCTACTATGTATATCTTAGATCTTTATTTTGTTTAGTCTTACTCTTGCCTCTCTTTATTTATTACAGTAGATATATAGTTTGTTTGAAAACTTTGTCAGCATAAAGCCAATATCTAAATGATAATATAGGAATTTAGTATGTCAAACTGAACTTAGCAGGAAGAGAATATCATAATGCCATCTGTTGTGATTTTATTCTCCACCCTAGTGACTATGATGTCCTGTGCCCTTTCAACATTTGTCCTCCCATGTCCAGATTTTATCTTCTAGACACTGTATCCTATGCAACAAGGTGCTGTAAATTTTTGAATCTGAATTTGCAAGTTAGAGGAGTGTGAACTTTGTGCCCCTGAAGTTCAGCTGATATGTTAATTGATATTTATAATGTGCTTTACTAGAATCTACCAACGGATGCAGCCATTGGTGTTGATACATGGTGTGTATCAGTAGATACTGCACAGAAATGGGAGCGTGCTTTTGCTAAGAAACAACAAAAGTTGGTCCAAACTACTAGGAACTTGGTTGGTGAAGTTTGGAAAAATCGGCCACCTGCCCAAGCAAATCCTGTAATTGTGCATCCATTGCAATTTGCTGGTCAGTCTGTTGCAGATAAGTTGAGAATTTTGAGGGCAAAGCTTGTACAGGAAAAAGCTCGTGCTATGATTATAACAGCACTTGATGAAGTAATTCCGTAACCCTAGACCCAAATTTTTCCATCTTATAGCTTTGGCTAATCTGGTCCTGTATATTATTTATTTCTCCAGTATAATTGCCAATTTACAGGTTTCATGGTTGTATAATGTCCGTGGCAGTGATGTATCATATTGCCCGGTTGTTCATGCTTTTGCGATTGTGACATTAGACTCTGCCTTCTTCTATGTGGACAGACGAAAAATGTCCACTGAGGTTGCTTCTACACTGCATAACCTTCTCATTTTAATTGAATACAGTTGCATTTTGTTACTTTTTTCTACTCAGAAGTAAGCATGTACATACCATGCAGGCAAACTCTTACATGGAGGAAAATGGAATTATAGTGCGGGATTATGGTGATGTTAGCTCAGATGTCGTCCTTCTTGCATCTAATCAACTCACTCCTTCCCCCACTAAGGAATTTCTAAGGAACCCAGAGATTGATGGGGGAAATGCCGCTAATAAAGGAAATGGTGCTAGTCATGCTGTTGAGTTTGTAAATGACCTCATTTGGGTTGATCCAGGAGCATGTTGCTTTGCTTTGTATTCAAAAGTGAGTGCTGATAAAGTTCTCCTTCAGCAATCACCTTTGGCTCTTGCAAAAGCTCTGAAGGTGATTAATACTACCTCTGAACATACTTATCCCCTAAAGTTTGTTGTCTGAGCATTTTAGGTTGTTGAAAGTCTCGTAGGTCTTCACACAGCCTTTGTTTGGTTGGTTAGGGGTCAAGTAGATCAATTGTTCCATCATAAGAAAAATAATAGCAAAGAAGTACTTGAAGTTGCTTGCTTGATGTGTACACAATCAGCTATAGCTCCAATTTTTGTCAGCTAAAAGTAGGTCGCTGTGAGCTTGATGAGCATTTCTTGTTCTATTATTATGCATGACCTTAATATGCTTTTCAACATTTTGAACTGAATCTATCTTAGGAGGTGTGGATGTTTAGGATTATATACCTCATGGTGTTATAATTTTCCCTGGATTAACATTTCTAGTTTTCCTGTTATATTTAGTGGGAATACAAATCATCATGTTTTTTCTTTTCTGAAGTATGATATGGACCTCGTGATTTCCCCCCTCCTTACCTCCTCTAAGATTTCTTGAGTAAAATACAAATCAATGATCATAATTTTGACAATTAAAACCATCCATTTTTTGCACTTGTATGATTAACCAAAGCTTGAATTGCAGTTCTATTTTCCTTGTCAATAATTGTTAAATTTGTCTTATTGGTGTCAAACTATTTTTTTTTTCTGAAAAATGAAAATTTTGGTGTGAGGTCGTTCTAATCCAACTAATTTGAAATCTTTATTTATTATTTTGTCTGCTATGCACCATCATCTGTGATGGTCTTTCATCATTACAGTTACTTCCAGTTCCAAATCTACTCCCAACTATAGTTATTTCTGAAGGTATCAGGCTGTCTAACATACTATTTTCTTCATGTTATGTGATTAAAACAAATCTTTCTTTGTCCTTTTATGTCTTTTGCGCATTGCCTATGATCTGTTCAGTACAATATGTTTTTTCCTCCATATAATTTCTTTTTTGTTGGTATCAAAAAAGTGAAAGTTGTACTGGAAGATGTTACTCAGTATAAAACATTAATGCGTAGGGGAACAAAATTACCTAGATTTAGCAGTGACTTTTTAAAACGTTCCAAGGTTATTAGGCTTTTGAAATGTCATCTGTGTTTTTGTGATTTTACTGTTGAAGTGTGTGACCATCTCATCTAAAAGCTTAAGCTGCAAGAGAGAGCACACTTTTATTTATTTAATTATGTCTTCAACACGCCCCCTCACGTGCAGGCTTGATTCACTTTGATGAGCCAAGCACGTGAAAATTCTTTTTGATATTGGGTGGCGTTGAGACTCGAATCTATGCTTTGATACCATGTTGAAGTGTGTGAACATTTCATCTAAAAGCTTAAGCTGCTAGAGAGAGACTTTTATTTATTTAGTTATGTCTTCAACACGCCTCCTCGCGTGCAGGGTTGATTCGTTTTGATGAGCCAAGCACGCGGAAATTCTTTTTGATATTGGGTGGCGTTGAGACTCGAAACCTAGAACCTCTGCCCGCTTTGATACCATGTTGAAGTGTGTGACCATCTCATCTAAAAGCTTAAGCTGCTAGAGAGAGCACACTTTTATTTATTTAGTTATGTCTTCAACACTTACTTTTACTCTCAAACTTACAGTTGGTTGCTAAATAACTAAATTATAATTTCTAGAATCCTGTTGAGATGGAAGGATTGAAGAAGGCCCATATTCAGGATGGGGCAGCTGTTGTGCAATATCTTGTCTGGCTTGATAAGCAGGTATGTCAGATTCTTAATTTTGATGCTCTCGTAATCTTGTGAGTTACTGCCGCCTACTGCATTTGCATCTTCCTTAGATTTTATATGTATGTAGGCATGTGTTTATGTATGTACTTCTTTTTGTCTCTGTGTGTGTGTCTGTATACATGTGTGTGTGTATATCTGTTCTTTTGAATCTTTACACGAGTGAAGAGTGTAAGCTAGTCTTTGTTGTTATATTCTGACAAAGCCAAATATGTTGGGGTTAGAAGTTTCAGTGTTTGCTAAACTAGAAGAGTAGAAGGATAATGTATCTCTCAGGAAAAGACATTAGATATACTTGCAATGCCTTTATGCAAACTGTGTGGACTTTGTATTTTTAACGGGGACTTCTTTGTTTTTAGGTGCAGACATACTTGATACAAGCTATCCCTGGTTTCAGTAGTTTGGCAAGATGAGTTTTAACGTTGTTCATGTGGTTCCGCTGTTGATAAAATCAATATTTTCAAATTTTCCAGATGCAGGAAATTTACGGGGCATCTGGTTATTTCAAGGAGGCTGAGTGTACCAAACAGAAGAAACAACTGTAAGTTTGATCTAGTTTCCTGTACTATTTCATGGTTTTGATGAGTAGGTACATGTTTAGCGCGGAATTGATCTGTTATAGTCCTCTAGTTCAGGACTTATCAAAAAAATAAATAAAAGAATACTCCACTAGTCAGGATCCAAGAAAACAAATTGAGGAGTATTATTAACATTTTAAATTGGGAATTAATCTATTAGAGTCAGCATCTTCTGGTGATCGGAGAGATACATTATTCAAGAAAGCGGTTTCTTGGTTTATTGTCTGTATAGAAGTTTATTGTTGTGTGCTTTTGTGTATTTGAAAAGCTTGTAACATGTTAGACTTTGATTTCTTTGATGATGATAGTGCTAAGAATTTTAGTTGCCTTCGATTCGCTGAAGGAAGCTTCTGCAAATTACTGATCTTCAGCCAATATGTCAAGTGATTCATTGAGGAACTTATCATGAAGCATGGGATGCATGATTTTGTTTTCCTTAGTGGTGGCTCAATGTTTTGTACCTTACCTTACCATTAATTAATATGTTAGGGGAACTAAAAGGCTGACAGAAGTCTCTGTGAGTGATAAGCTGGAGGAGTTCCGTGCATCAAAGGAGGTAAATCTTTGTATTCTGGTGAAAAATCGAGCATGAAATTGTTGTCTCGTCTCTCTAGTCCCTATCTATGATTAAGTTATCATCATCCAGGTAGTTGAGCTGACGACCCTCGAGTTTTTTTCCAGTTTGTGGCTTCTGTTTTACCGCAATGCTTTTGTATTCAGGACCATATGATATTCTGATTCTGACTCAAACTCTGTCCACTTACACACTGGCACATTTTCTCTATCTTTATTCTTTAAAACGTACAGGTGTAATTATAGCATTTTTCTATTGGGTCCCCATTGCAAGTGGGTGTAGTTGAATTTAGAAGTAGAAAAATAAGGGGTTTGCCGAAAACAGAAGGAGGTAGAAATTATGAATATGTATTATCAAGCAGGACTTAAGATAATCTTGGGTGGATGTTTAGTTGCTTCAATCAACAAGAAACCTTTGCCTTGAGCTCTTCCAACAAGTGCAGTTCGGTTCCTTTTCTGATGGATGTGATCTTGCTTGAAGTTCGCAAAATTATTAAGAATCTTGTGTTTCAACATAGTATCTCCATTATCTTAATGTACTGGGACAATGTTGTTCCTATACATCTGCAGCACTTTAGAGGACTGAGTTTTCCAACTACCTCTTCTGTTGGTTCAAATGCGGCCATTATCCACTATAAACCTGAGACAGAAACATGTGCTGAACTCGATCCAGATTGCATTTACCTATTTGATTCTGGAGCACAGGTATGTGAGAACATATATTCGGGATAGGCTAGTTGCTTTACATACTTCTATATTTAACATATCATCTTTCCATATATATGGTGGTGTTGCTGAAGTATCTGGATGGAACAACTGATATTACACGGACTGTTCATTTTGGAAAACCTACTCCACATGAGAAATCTTGTTACAACGCGGTATGTAAATTCTAATGTATTTTTAATTATCTCTTTTTGCATTGATAACGATGCCAAACCATGTTGAATCTGACCATGCACGATGGAGTGAAATTTCATAACTTGAGTTCTGATTTCAGATTGAAAATCAGATTACTGTTGCTTATCTAATCTATTTTCGGTCTCCTTCTATACTTGGTTAGCCAACACTACATTAAGACCATCCTAGAAGCTTTAATCCATTTTAAGCCTTGATCAGAGAAACCATTGGAGGCATTATCATCCTAGAGATCTCTAGCTCTATTATTCCTGTGCTTGTATCTTGTAATCTTCATCTCTCCCTCCTTTTCATTTTTTTATAAAAGTTTCCCCTCCTGTAGGCGTGGAGTAAGAAGCAACAGTAAGTCGAAACTTTTCTGTGAAATGCTTTCGTCTTTATTCTTAAGAGTTGTTTTCTGGTTTATTTCTTGAGGGGTTAGTGGATGAGAAGGGATAATGCTTGCAACACTTTGAACCAATTTCTATTAATATATATGTATGTGGGTTTGTCTTTTCCTTTTAGTTTTACTTCTCATACTACTTCTATATATGCTGGTTTTTCATTGTGAGATTGATTTGATAGAATCTTATGCTGGAAAGTCTTGTTCTTCTCTTTACCAAAATACTGCTTTAATGGCTAAAAAGTTCCTTTATTTTATTTAGGTGCTTAAAGGGCATATATCTTTGGGCAATGCCATGTTTCCCAACGGAACCAATGGTATGATTATGTAGAATCATTCTTAGTATCTTCGATGTCTATAATTTATTAAAGTTTCTTCAGTGGTTGGATGTACTAATGCCTAAATCCACAGGCGATTTTTGGAAGGCCTATGCTTATCACTTGCATTTCATTTAACTGATGTGGCCCTCAAGATAGTTGGCTTATCAGATCATTGTGTGCTTGACTAATCTTTATAGGGCATGCTCTTGACATTCTTGCTCGAATTCCTTTGTGGAAGGATGGTCTTGACTATAGGCATGGTACTGGACATGGGATCGGGTCGTACTTAAATGTCCATGAAGGTAAGCCACCCTTATGACTGAAGAGGTACTTGTAAGAAGGAGCAATTTATATTTACATTCATTTACCTTTGGCAGGACCTCATCAAATTAGTTTCAGACCATCTGCAAAGAATGTGCCACTACAAGTTTCAATGGCTGTAACAGATGGTCAGTAGCATCTTACAACATTACGACTTAGAAGTAAAGTTTTCCTTATCATGATTATGCCTCTGCATACTTGGACGGATTTTCACTCTTCACATGAAGTAGTAGGCTTGAAACTGGAATGCTACTTTATGAAGGATGGTCATTAATAAATGTCCTATCCTAACTTAGTCTGTCCTAAAGTTGCTTATTGGAATTCTACAATTAGATAACTGATATGATCAGGGGAAATACCATGCTTTTTTAGTTGTATTAGTAAAAAGGCCGGTCATAAAATTAGGATAAACCACGTCATGCCATGTTGTGCCAGCTTGCTGAATAATCCAATTGTCATCACCTTTCTTCCTCACATCTTTACGGTTTCTTGTTTCAACTTCTCAGGACCTAACATTCGTATGTTATTTTCCAGAACCTGGTTATTATGAAGATGGGAATTTTGGAATAAGAATAGAGAATGTGCTAATTGTCAAGGAGGGCAATACGAAGTTCAACTTTGGCGATAAGGGTTACTTATCATTCGAGCACATAACTTGGGTGAGTTTGTAAACACTTTGTTTTATTTCTGTACACATTCTGATATGCTTCTTTATGGATGGTTCTAGATGAATGTGTGTGGTGCTATTTTACTTTTGCAATCCAAGAGGAAGTGAGATTCTTTTTTTTTTTTTAAACGTTGATATTCAGTTTCACTCGCCATTGATATGCTATTTCATTTTCTAATTCCACAGGCTGGAAATGTTTGTGCCGTGAAGTAACAATTTTCTTTGTTTAATCTAGGGACCATATCAGAGGAAACTAATTGACGCGAGCATTCTGGTGCCCGAAGAGATTGAATGGTTGAACGAATACCATGCTAAATGTAGGGAAATTCTTGCTCCTTACATGAATACATCTGAGATGGAATGGCTGAAGAAGGCTACCGAACCCATTGCAGTTTGACACGCCCCTCTTACGTGATTGGAGTTAAGGTTAATCAAAGGCCATTGTTCCTTGTTTCCAGCTTCATGCCCTTGATAATATGTAGGTGTTAATTCCAAATACTATTGCACTAATGCAGCAACAAATCTGCAGGTTTTTTCGCATATTTGTTGTCGCCTTGTGGAGATGAAAGATTTAACTCCTGATGATTTCACAAAGGGGTCAGCACATTGACAGATCTGTTGTGCTCTTGAGGAGATGCCACAAGTCTTTCGAGGGTTGCGCAAAATTTGGTACCATAACCAGGAACAGACTTAATTATAAATAGAAAATTCATTTTTGCTGGCTCACTTTGTTGTCTCTCTTCTTCGTCCCCTCGCTTTGTATTATTGTAATATTGCGTGTATCCGTGCTGTGCAGGGGCGTATGCTCCACCATTAGAATTTGATACTGATATACATGACATATAAACGCTTATATACATACGTGAAGTTAATTCAGTAAAACAATATCAAAGCTTAAAGCCAAGACAAAACGTATTAGACTCATTATCGCACTGTTTTAGCCACCAATCCATTGGGTTACAAGACTCTGGTGTAGTGGCTCTCACATATAATGACAAATTAGAATAGTAGAGTAAAATTTGAGTACATAGTCTTATATATTCTATTGTCTAGAAAAAAAGAGATAATATGAGATGCTAAGTATCACCACATGGTCCTCCTGCAATTTCTCCTTTGCTCTATTCTTATGCATGATAAAAAGAAGTATCACCACATGGTTAGTAAATGGAAAAAGATAACAAGTTATAATTTGAATTATCCTTGTGCCACGAGCATGGTGGCTATTTAAACAAGCGTGTATACGTTGCAAACTCAAAGGTGAGCTGCAATGTAAAATTCTTCTAGATAAAACTTTTTAACGAATAAGAAAATGAAGGTAACTTTGTGTACTATAAGTGATAGTTTGGTTGGGAAACAAGTTATCCGAGGATTAATTATCCCGAAATTGTTATACCACCCTCGCATAGGGATAAAAATAACACTAAAGTTTCGGGATAACTAATCTCGGGATTAGTTATACCGCAATTTTATCCCAACCAATCGTGGAATAAAACTCATCTCAAATTTATCCCGGAATTAAATATCTCTTATCCCTCGTACCAAACAGAGTTCTAAGTATTTGAATCCTTCTTAAATTAAGACACACAGTTGTTGCACAAAAAAACACTCAAGGATCCTTGAAACATAAATTATTACTCCAAGTACCAAGGAGAGGTCCTACTGACATATCGATTATATTCGAGGCAAACAAATTCAACATATAACCATTTAAGGTGCTTCACTTGGTCTGGCTAAAGCCATTTTGGTATCTCTTGTTCTCACAACATATATTGGTAAGAAAAAAAGGGCCAAATTCCTACAACACATCATCCGGTTTAAGATGGCATGCAACTCATGTGAAAGTCTGTCTTTTCTCGTACTGAAGAAGTGGTAGAAGTCAATCAGAAACTATCAAGCAAGTTCATTAAAACCAATAGCAAAAGATGAAGACAAAATAATTCTAAATAATTCTTAACCAATAGCAAAAGTTGAAAGAAGACAGAAGGAATTGTGAGAATTTTCTCTGTATTGTATTGACAATGTAAAATCCTATATAAACAGATTTTATCCTACTGTAGAATAACAAATAAAGAATATTCTTATACACTTGTACTACTCCTATTTGTCTACAATATAACAGAAAAACCATAAATTATTCTTTCCCATGTGCTCATGTGAGAAGCACTTGAGATATTGCTTCTGGAAACATCCTTATGTACAGCTATTAAAATAATAATCAGATGGTTGAGAATGAAGGATCATGACCATCCATGATTCTTCCACGTGTAAGGCTCAGCTTCCGTTGATTAAAGACATTTAGACAACACAACATAGATAAGTCCGAAAAACTTAGGTGTGTGTCTGAGAAGTCTCTTCTTCTTCCTTCTCTTTCCTGTGTGAAACTTTGTGTAAAAATGGTTGTGAAGAAGCCATCGTCTTCTTCTCTTCATCATCCCCCCTCAAGCTGGTGGGTAGAGACAAAACCCCCAGCTTGCTCATGATGTTGGTGTGAGAAACCCCATATAAGAGTTTGGTAAAAAGATTTGCGAGTTGGGATTTCGAAGGAACGAATGAAAGAGATATCAAACCAGTAAGAAATTGTTGTCTAATGAAGTGACAATCCAACTCCACATGTTTAGTCCGTTTGTGGAAAACGGGATTGCGGGCGATATGAATTGCTTCCTGACTGTCAGAGTGTAAAGGGACCGGCAAAGTTGGAGGAGCAGATAAATCAGCAAGAAGTCGAACAAGCCAAGTGATTTCAACAGTCACCCGTCGCATGGATCGATACTCAGATTCAGCGGATGACAAAGAAATGGAAATCTGCTTCTTCGATTTCCATGAAATGGGAGCACCTCCAAGGATAATAAAGAATCCACTGATGGAGCGACGAGAATCTTTACAAGCAGCCCAGTCAGCGTCGCAAAAGGCGACGAGATCAAAAGAAAGAGCAGAAGAGAGAAGGATACCTTGACCTGGGTCAGATCTAAGATAGCGGAGTACCCTAAGACCAGCAGAAAAATGTGAAAGAGAAGGTCTTTGCATAAATTGACTGAGGCAAAGAACAACAAAAATATCTGGGCGAGTGTTGGTGAGATAGTTAAGTTTACCCACCAATCGTCGATAAAGAGTGGGATCCTCCATGGGTGGTTCTAATTCAGCGTGCAATTTGGAGTATGGATCAAGAGGAGATGAGACAGTAGGCCCTTTACAATCAAACTCAGCCAGCAGTTGCAAGGTAGATTTTCTTTGACTGACTATGTATCCTTGCTGTTCTTTGAGTATTTCCATCCCCGAGAAATAGTGAATATTCCCCAAGTTCTTAACTTTGAATTTAGAATCCAAAAACTTAGTAATATGTTGTATTTCTGTGTCATCATTTCCTGTGATAAGAATATTGTCAACATATACTGCGATGATGGATATCCACTTGTCTGTGTGTTTGTAGAATAGGGAATAGTCATTCAAGGAACTAGAATAGCCTTTGTAGCTTAGAGCACCTGCTAAACGAGCATACCATTTCCTTGAGGCTTGTTTTAGCCCATAGAGTGATTTCTTCAATAAACACACCTAAGTAGGATGAGAGGGAGTGAGACCAGCTGGAAACTTCATATACACCTCTTTCTGTAGATCTCCATGCAGAAATGTATTGTTAACATCTAATTGTGAGACCTCCCAACCTTTCTTAATAGCTACAGCCAGTAAGCACCTGATAGTGGTCATTTTGACCACTGGACTGAAAGTCTCAAAATAATCAATACCTTCCCTTTGTATATCCCTCATGACAACCAACCTGGATTTCAACCTTTCAAGTGACCCATCTGATTTGTGCTTGACCGTGTAAACCCATTTACAAGGCAATGCCTTCTTGCCCGGGGGTAAAGGGACTACATCCCAGGTGTGATTGAGTTGAAGAGCTTGGATTTCATCTTCCATAGCTTTTCTCCATCCAAGATCTTTGGAAGCTTGAGTATAGCTGGTGGGTTTAGAAACTGTGGAAATGGATTTGAAAATGGCCTGATTGTTAGGAGAAAGAGCTCCAAAAGAAAACACATGAGGATGAGAAACATGATGAAAACAGGATGAGGTAAGATTAGAGAAAACAATGCTATTACAGACATAGTCATTAAGGTAGGTAGGTTTCTGGGAAATCCTCTCAGATTTTCTTATAGAAGGTGGTGGAATTGGGATTATAGGCTGTGGACTAGGTCAATCAGTAGGAGATGGGGCAGAATTTGGAGGGCTAGGAACAAATAGAGGAGTACTAGGAGTATTGATAGAAATAGGGGTGCTGTGCTCAGAAGTGTTGGGATGTAGAGGGTCATGTGAGTGTGACTGATGATTAATAGTTGAGGTGGGAGATGGGAGATCCTGAGAAGTAGTTTTAATAGTGGGAGACAAGTGAGGGAAGAAAGGATAAGAAGGAAAAAATGAGGGTGAGGTCATAGGAGCAGAAGTAAATGGAAAAATTGTTTCATGGAATTTAACATCTCTTGAGGTAAAAACCTTCTTGGAATGCAACTCTAGCAATTTGTATCCTTTCTGTTGCTGTGCATATCCTAGAAAAACACAAGCTTGTGCCCTGGAATCAAATTTGCTTCTGTGTTGTGATAAAGTAGACGCATAGCATAAGCATCCAAATGACTTGAGTTGTTCATATTGTGGACTCCTTTTAAACAAAATCTCATAAGGTGTTTTTCCTTTTAGAACTCTAGAAGGAAACATATTGATTAGATATGTAGCAGTTAAAACACATTCTCTCAATATTGAATAGGAACTTGTGAGTGAAAACATAAACTCGTTGCCACTTCCAAAAGGTGCCTATGCTTTCGTTCAACTACACGATTATGCTGGGGTGCTGCCGCACATGAAGTCTCATGCAAGATGCCTTGAGACTGAAAAAATTTAGACTAAAAAGATCCCTTACCTAGTTCCATTGCATTATTAGATCTGATTCTCTTAACTTTCCTTCCAAATTGTCTCTCGACCATAACTAAGAAAGACTGTAAGACAGTGAAAGCATTGCTCTTGGAACTTAAAAGAAAAGTCCAAGTTCCCTTACTAAAATCATCAACCACTGTCAAAAAATATTTGTATCCATTGTAAGTGGTATTTTTGAATGGTCCCCATACATCAATATGAATAAGATCAAAAATCCCATGAGTTCTGATTTGACTTAGGAGAAAACGTAATCTAGTTTGTCTAGCTTTTGGACAAATATCACACACACAATTGAAATTGGAAGGAAAATGAATGAACTGAAGATTTTTCATTACTGAGAATGGCAGATGCCCCAATCTAACATGCCATTGGAGTACATTAGAGTTCTCTGTATAAGAATTAGAAACAGAACAAGAAACTTCACTAGGAACAAGAATGGAATCACTTCCTTTTGGAATTGAAAATACATTGCTATTTAAACTAAAACCAGAATCTATCTTAAGTGGGCTAGGCTCCAGCAGGTACAATCCTCCTCTTAATTCACCAAAAGCTTGTCCCCTCCTCATTAAAGGGACCTTCATGATGTATCCACTAGAAGTTAGATTGAGTGAGCAATGAAACTGGACATACAACTTATGGACTGAGAGTAAATTATATTTGAAGGAAGGAACATAAAGGACCCTTTCGAGAATCATATCAGATTGAATAGGAACTTTACCTATGTGTGTGACATATAATTGAAATGAGTTAGGAAGGCTAATATGTACAGGAACAGGAAGTGGATCTAAAGATAAGAAACAATTTGAATCAAAACACATGTGTTCAGAAGCCCCTGAATCAATGATCCAGGTTTTTGTGTTAAAAGCTGCCAAACAAGTTCCAGTATATTTAAGAATGGTACCAGCTACTGCATTTGCATTGATTGCAGTTCCTGGTGTTGTTGTATTTCCATGTTGTGCCTGCTTGATAAGGTTCATCAGCTCAGATACCTATTCCTTACTGAAAAACTGGGTTTGAGGTATTGATTCATTGCTTTGAGTGCTCCCATTTTCATTCTCCTGTCCATCAATTATAACATTAGCCTGTACTTGTGTTAATTTAGTGAATTGGAAATCATCTGGAAATCCATTTAGGGTGTGTTTGGTATAACGGAAAATGTTTTCCGTGGAAAATATTTTTCAAGAAAATATTTTCTTGGAAAACAAGTAGTAATCTTATTCATTTTCCGGTGTTTGGTACGCAAATTAAGAAAAATGACTTCTCAAGAGTATTCATAAATAATTTAGATATAATAAACATGAAGCCATAAACTTTCAAACCAACAACTTTCCGGACCCACAAATTTCATAAACTTTTGAACCGCTAAACTTTCAAAACCGCGGAATTTCGAACCCGTAAACTTTATAATTTCTAAACCGGTAAACTTCCAAACACATAAACCTCCGAACTCATAATTTTGGAACTTGTAAAATTTTGAGCCTTTAAACCAATAAATAATAAAATTAACACTGAAAAATATATTAAAAATTTTTTTGGGGAAGGGGCAGGGGTGGGGGCGGGGGCTGGGGGTGGGGAGGCTGGGGGTGGCGGCAGTAAACGAAATAAAAATAGAAATTGAAATTCAAAAAAAAATGTAAAATT
>NW_017671441.1:131663-210959 GCF_001879085.1 Nicotiana attenuata | reverse complement strand
AACCAATCCATATTTTTGTGGGTTAGAGAGAGAAAAAAAGAGAGGACATAGAAAAAGCTCAACAACAAAAACCTAATAAAATTTTATAAGTGAGGTCAGGGGAGGATAGAGTGTACGCAGATATTAACAGAAATCAATCAATGGACATAGAAAAAATAAACTGATTATTTACAAATTAGATACAAATCGGGTTATATCGATTATCAGGTAAGGAAAGAAGACATGGATTGAATGGTGATCTATTAACCCCCATTGACATAGGGTGTAAAAATTCCCCCATCTCTTCCTTCCGAGTCTTCTTTACATTATCCCTTTAGGGTGTGTTTGGTATAACGGAAAATGTTTTCCATGGAAAATGTTTTCCAAGAAAATATTTTCTTGGAAAACAAGTAGTAATCTTATTCATTTTCCGGTGTTTGGTACGCAAATTAAGGAAAATGACTTCTCAAGAGTATTCATAAATAATTTATATATAATAAACATGAAGTCATAAACTTTCAAACCAACAACCTTCCGGACCCACAAATTTCATAAACTTTCGAACCGCTAAACTTTCAAAACCGCGAAATTTCGAACCCGTAAACTTTATAATTTCGAAACCGGTAAACTTCCAAACACATAAACCTCCGAACTCATAATTTTGGAACTTGTAAAATTTTGAGCCTTTAAACCAATAAATAATAAAATTAACACTGAAAAATATATTTAAAAATTTTTTTGGGGGAGGGGCAGGGGTGGGGGGCGGGGGCTGGGGGTGGGGAGGCTGGGGGTGGCGGCAGTAAAACGAAAATAAAAATAGAAATTGAAATTACAAAAAAAAATGTAAAATTTTTTTTTGTGCGGGGGAGGGGGGAGGGCTAGTAGGGTGGGTGGTAACGGAAAAACTGAAATTTAAAAAAAAAAAAAAAACCTTTTTTTGGAGAGGGAGTATGGTGGGTTGGTGAGGGTGGGGAAGGTTGAGAAGGAGATTTCGAAAATGTTTTCCCTTCTATTGATAAGGAAAATGAATTGATAAGGAAAATGTTTTCCAAAACATTTAAGCCAACCAAACATGGGAAAATGGGAAAACATTTTTCGGAAAATATTTCTTTCATACCAAACACACCCTTAGCCTGTAACAATCTGCCCTGACATGCCCAGTTCTCATGCAATGTGTGCAGCTCACATTAGGATTAAATTTTGATTTTCTTCCCTTAGATGTTTGCTGTGTGTTATTAACCTTTTGTGAGCTAGTCCATGTCTTTTGTTGTGACTGATTGTTATTTCTTTGTGGTGCCCTACCTTGAACTCCTACCATGAAAGAGGTAGCATCACCATTGAACTGTGGTCTTGCATATATCTCCCTTTGATTTTCATTTTGAAGAAGAAGTGAATAAGCAAAATCTATTCAAGGCAGTGGATTCATCATAAGGATATTCCCTCTTGCCTGGGAGTAGACATCATTTAGTCCCATTAGAAATTGAATAATCCTTTGGTCTTCTAAGAACTTTGTGACTTTCCTTTTTCCATCACAAACACAGTCACAAGAGCAGACCAGATGAGAGTTGAGAGAATCAAGTTCATCCCATAGTTTCTTGAGTGTGGTAAAATGTCCAGCAATGCTGTTGTTACCTTGAACTAACATTGATATTTCTTTCTGCAGTTGGTATAGTTTGGCTCCATTAGTTTGCCCAAATCTGTGCTCAAGGCTGTTCCACAGATCCCTTGCAGATTTTGAGTAGATGACACTGTCACCTATCTCCTTGGTTAAAGAGTTCAGAAGCCAAGAAGTCACCATGAAGTTGCATCTACTCCATTGTGGGTGATCTTGAGCATCAGGTTTTGGCTCCACACAGACACCGTTTATGAACCCTATCTTATTTTTGGCTGAAAGAGCTATGAGGATTGATCTCCTCCATCCTGCAAAACCTCTACCATCAAAATGCGTGGTTACAATACTTAAACCAGGAGCATCAGATGAGTGAAGGAAATAAGGATGGTTCACATCTTGTGAAATCGTTTGACTGGTTGAACCAGAGGAGATGGGAGTAGAAGAAGTAGGAAGAATTTCCTCTCCTGCCATTGATGAACACTATGTTCTGAAGGAAAGGATATTTGGATCGAGCTACTGCTGCTCTGGTACCATGAAAGAAAACAGAAGGAATTATGAGAATTTTCTCTGTATTGTATTGACAATGTAAAATCCTATACATACAGATTTTATCCTACTGTAGAATAACAAATAAATAATATTCATATACACTTGTACTACTCCTATTTGTCTATGATGTTAGGCTAGAAACTCGTGTTTTAGCTGTAGTATTACATGCCAATGACTGCATTTTTTTACGTGCGTTTGAGTTCAAATGATAGTGAATTGCACTTAGTACGTGTTTTATGCCTTGCAGGAAGTGATCCTGAGCTCAAAAGTTAATTTGGAGCTAAATTGATCAATTTGGAGCTTTGAAGTCTGAGTAAAAGCCCAATACATTAAGCCGGGATCGTGTTCGGAGGTCGTGTACCAAGTCCGGATGTTAAAAGAGGACGAAATAAGTTCACTCTGAGAAAATTACACTGTCGCGCCGCATGGGGCGTCGCAAGGTGCGGCGCAGTAGTGTAAAATGCTGCTTGATGCGAAAATATGAAGCTGCAGATAAAATGCACTACCGCGCCGCATAGTGCGGCGCAGGCTACGGCGCGGCTGTTCAACTGTTACAGAGCGAAGTCCTAGTTCTCGCAGAAAAGGTTTTTTCGTCTGGGCCCGACCCTACTTGGTATAAATACATGTAAAAACGCTATTTTGAGGGGTTGGACAGATTTAAGACATAGATTCGACCTAAGGAGGCAAGAACACATTGGGAGCAACTTGAGAGAGTGCGTCTAGTAAATTATCATAATTGCTTGAGAGAGATTTATGATAGCTGGAAAGTTCATGATTGATAGAGGCAACTAAGTCAAAACTATAAGAAACATACAACTAATGAAATCACCAATTGGGGAAATCATAACTCTAGACCTCCTTAATTTAGTCTCCAAGCCTTTGTCTCGTTAGTTGATAATTTTACCGTTTTATAGTATTTGTTGGTTAATTAGTTAAATATAAAAATCTTAATATTATAATTTAGAAATTTTTCAAACTTGTCTTCTTTGCGATATTGAACAATTACAGCGAAACCTTAGTTCTCTGTGGGATTCGACTACGGACTTTTAGACCGGATTATATTTGTAGCGACCGCTTATCCTTTTTAGGACTAGAGTTGGGCGTGATCAGTCTACAACATAACAGAAAAATCATAAATTATTCTTTCCCATGTGCTCATGTGAGAAGCACGTGAGATATTGCTTCTGGAAACATCCTTATGTACAACTATTAAAATAATAGTCAGATGGTTGAGAATGAAGGATCATGACCATCCATGATTCTTCCACATGTAAGGCTCAGCTTCAGTTGATTAAAGACATTTAGACAACACAACATAGATAAGTCCGAAAAACTTAGGTGTGTGTCTGAGATGTCTCTTCTTCTTCCCTTCTCTTTCCTGTATGAAACTTTGTGTAAAAATGGCTGTGAAGAAGCCATCGTCTTCTTCTCTTCATCAAAAGTTGAAGACAAAATAATTCATTCTTAAAGCACCTACAAAATGAGAATAAAGGACAAGCAAGTTACTTCAAGTTTAATACTAAAGATGATTACTTAGCTATATAACTTGGGAATCTCAAGTTAATTGAGCAAGAAAAAACCGGAGACTCGAACCGCTAGTGATAATCGTCAACAGTGGTTATATTGCATCTTGAAGAGATGAAGGCAAAACTGGAGCTTTGATGACTGCTTTGTTGGCGCATTGAATTGGAAACAATATGTGGGTCATGACAGGCAGGATTATAATTTATCACAAGATTACTATATTAGTAGGCATGTTATGCTATGAAATGAACATAAATTGATTATTTAAATACAAGAAAAGTTCAATGATTTACGAATTTAGTTGAATTATATAGAGTAGGACATGTTTAGCCTGGAAGTTAGTAAAACAGAGATAGCACCCTGGTACTCAAAAAAACTAAGAAGTTTAATGTCATGTTGACTATATGCATCTGTGCTAAAAGAAAAAGGCACATGCACATCTAAAAACATACTTAATCTAGTTAATAATGGAGACCTTTTTTGGGGGATAGTTAGTCATTCCAAAACCTTAAGCAGCTAAACGGACTTGGTTTGATGAAAAAAATAACGTACAAAAACACCCAAAATCTCCACTGTTTCAAAATTTTCAGTTTAACATCAGTCTTTTTCTATCTTGTTTTCCGAGTATACGATGAACACTATTCAGAGAAGCACACTACACTAGAAATCATTTATAGTTTAATAATATGAGAACAAAGTGAGAAAATTACCGGTTACTAGCGGTGTTCCTTCTTCCTCCTAAAGAAACTTTCACTTTCAAAAACCTTACTCGTGAACCATTATACTGATTTCAAGTAAACAGATAAAAAAATATTTTAGTAAAACTCAACCATAGTAAAAGGCGTTTTTGGCAAAGCAATGGCTAACTTCCCCATTTTACCCAATGTTATGCCAAAAAAAGAGATTCTTCATAGATTTTCGTAACACAGTATTCTTCGGAAATCCTATTCAAAAAGAAATTCAAATCTTAAATCAGTTTCAATTATACCCCAAAGTTCTTTTTGCCAATGAAACCCCGAAGTTCACTCCTAACAGAACAACAAAATTTTGAATGTGCTCAATTATTAGCAAAAACCAGCGGCCCAAAATACCACACAGAATTACAACACACATCTACATCTTAATTTTCGTTGTTTAATTCAAGTTGTAGGTAACACATTTAGCACACAAAATAGCTTGATAGAAACCAGAGGAGATTAGACATAGAATTTTATATTGAAACAGAATTAAAACACATGCATGATTGAAAACATAGAGGAATAATAAAAACAGATGTCCATTTCTCTTAGGAAACTGAAATTTCACCAAATTGTTCCAAAAAGAATATATAACGCAAGTAACAAACACAAAGAAAATAAAAGATAGAAATAAAAAGAAGAGTAAGCAAAAAAACCAAAGATTAAAAACAAAACTGACAAAAAAAAGGAAAATAGAAAGAAGAACTCACCAAAAGGGGAGAAAGAGCAAGCGACACTACAAAAAAAAAAAACGGGGGAGAGAAATTAGTAAGGCAAATGATAAGTTGCTTACTAAATTTTACAAAGAAAAAGTTGTGAAGGTAAAGTAAGTGGATCTGACTACAAATCAAACGTGGGAAGGTAAAAGATCTAAGTCGGAACCCAATTGTGGTCTTTTTGGACTCAAAATATTGAAATAAGTGGGGAAAAAACTTAATGACCAAACTACATAAAACGCGATTTTAAATCACGCTTTACTTTAACGTCCGTTTGGGACGTTTTAACGTCCGTTTGGGACGTTAAGGTAAAACGCGTTTTAAAACCACGTTTTACATAAAACGCATTTTCAAACCATGCTTTACCTATTTTGTGGGCTCACCAATAACTCTTCTACGCTTAACTGACATAACAATAATTCAAATGGGTAAAACGCCCTTTTAAAAAGCGTTTTACTTCAAAAAATTCGACCCCCCCGGATTGGGCATTGCCTTATTTAAAGACGTTAAGGGTTTTGCAAAAATTCATTTAGAAAGATTCTCAACTCCTTATAAAGTTTTCTTCTTGTTAAATTCTCAAGTTTTTTTTCATAATGTCTGAAGAGCGAAAAGTAAGGGTTTCATTATATTGGAGGGGGGGGGGGGTGAGGTTGTGGTGGCGAATAACTCAGTGAGCTATAGTTTATCTCCACAGAGTCATGTTAAGTTGCCACTTACGATGGAGTACGATAGACTGATATCGTTGTTATGTAATAAAATGAGTGTGAGCAAACGTTCGGTGGATATTAAAATAACCGGAAGATATCCGTATTCTATGACTCCGCAAGGGGTTGCTTGTTACGCTGAGTTTAACATCGAGGATGATGAAACTCTGAGAGATTTTTTCGGGACTCCGGATGAATACCGGGAATTTATTTTGATTAAAATGTTGGAAATGTACGTGAAGGTTGAAGACGTTCGCAATAATGAGGTTGCGCAAAGCAGGGATAACCGTCAATCATCGGATGGTTATTTTGGAGCAGTTTTAGCCGAACAGGTTCCGGTTGAAAGAGTTCGGCCGGATCTAAACTTATCTCTACGGGCGAATGAGGAGCGAGGAAATAATTTCTCTCCTACTTTACATAATCCACAAGACGACTAGTAAACTTCAATTTTCCTTTATGTTACGATGTTTATTTTTGTTGTATTGAATTTGTATTAACACTCATATATTCCACAGGGGGTACCGTCCATATATGAATTTTACAAGTTATGAACCCATGCCCAGTTGGAATATGCGTAGTTTTGGTGTGTTGGATCATGGTGGTCCATCCGGGAGTCATCACCAACAGGATAATGTCCATCATGGAATGTCAACACATTACGACTTGTAAGTGAAGTGATATGGCTATATGTGAAGTATTTATCACATTGAGTAGCTTATTATTTTGTTGTTTGTGCAGTGAAAACGAGCAACTTGATGGTCCTGTCCTCACTCAGTTGCCCGTAGACGATGTATTTACTCGGGATTTGATAGATGCGTAGAATCAGGAAGATAATAGTAATTATGACAACAATGCCAATGAGTCTGGAGATGACACACCCTTCCCTGACGAGGGTGATGATGAGGAGGAAGAGAATGCCGAACCCGATTTGACGAGGGGGCATGCTTCACCTCCCGTTAGACCAAGAGTGTACGAGTCCCACGTGTTGTTTCATTCAAGGCATATTCCCTACTTTGTTCATTTGCCAAGGATGCCGGATGTGGATGCCCTCACAAGAGATTTTGACGAAATTCGGACGGAATACCTCGATTTATGTTTTTTGAAAAGTTGAAGAATTGAAGATTTGAGTCCGAAACGAGTAACCCACAATGAGAGAAGGCCTTAGCTAGGATGTGGGACCAACACTCTTTACTTTTTGTGGGACGGGTGGGGTCCACTCGAGTTTTTTTGGGTCGTTAAAGGGGGGGTTGCTTTATGTTTTGAACGTGGGGGAAAGAAAGGGGACGGGTAATGAAGATGTAAAGCGTGGTTTAGTAAAGCATTTTATCAAATCACATTTTAGTTAAACATCTTATCAGCTTCAGGTAAAGCATAGTATGAAAACACATTTTATGTAAAATGTTATTTTGAAACACGCTTTACCTTAACGTCCAAAATGGATGTTAAAGTAAAGCGCGGTTTAAAATCGCGTTTTATATAGTTTGGTAACTAAGTTTTTTTTCCACTTATTTTAGTATTTTGAGTCCAAAAAGACCACAAATAGGTTCCGGCACCCATACTGATTTTCAATTAAGTGTATTGAACAGGGGACATAATAGAAAGTGCGACAAAAAGAGCTTAATTACTATATTACCCTTGGTCGTCTAGAAACCTTCACTTATTATATAGTTATAAATTCCCTCCAGCCCCGTTATCTTTCAAATCCATTATTAGTTTCTTGCATTAATAGGTACCATTACGGAATAAAAGCCCAAGCAACATAAAATGGGCACATGTCGTTTTCAACAGTATCGTTGGAACTGGTCCAAAGGCCTTTGCTTTTACCGTAGTCTAATTCGAGTGTGCAAGTATCTAAATAAATTACGATTGAACAAAAATAATAATTGACATTTGACGGGGGTACATTAAGCAAGAGATTTGTGTTTGAGCAAATAAATGTTAAACCAATTAGTGATGAGTTAAAGGGTGAATTTCAGTTGGACTTAATAAATTCTAGATCAAATAGAATTTTATACTTATATAACGGGTAGAATGCAAGGACATTAAATAGTTAATTTAATGTGCTATGATTGACTATAAATATGATAACATAAACGTGAAATAACAGCAGGTGATGACCAGAAACGTAATGGAAAAGGATCTACCACCCAATTATTATATGATTGGGATATTCCTTTTCCCTGATGGCGGCGTAGAAAAGTGAGAAGTCAAGGTGGATATGGAATCTTGAGATTCATGAATAAAGTTTGAACAATATGTGCTTGAATACATCAGTGAATAAGACAACTTTTATTTATTCTTCTCTCAATCTTTACAATATGTTCTAATCCCAAAAAAGCATATCCCCTTTTGTTCCCTATCTCTTCCTATTTATAAGGGATATTCCCCAAAAACCCTAAAAGGTACAACATAAATAATATCCAAAGAAATATTCTTTATGTCGACTTCTGAACCCATACTGCCGTTACTTTCTTATCTCAGCTGCCCGCTTCCATCATCAGCCTTTATGAGAACGACCTTCAATCATCATATCGTGCTCGACCCTGTCCTATGCCTTGCTTATCCGTTACCGTGGTCACCAAATTTGGACCTATGCAGTTAGTCCCTCCGCTTGTTGGGGTCGTAGCCCCCGCACGTTCTCGATAAGCGGACCATTTACCTTTGTCTCGGGAGAATTTGGCCATCGAATCAAGTTGGGTCGATCAAGACTGAGAGAACGACACAACTAGCGGAGTCATGATTGATGTGGTCTCCAAGGGGTGACGTCATAGCCACGCGCGTCATCATTACGCACCTTCCTGAGACAGCGTCTGCATGCATGTTGCTTTGGTTTTAGCGCCATTGACGATCCTTCGCTTCGATTCTCGCACCATTTAGCCCTATAATAGATGAGGGTTTCGTTTTTTCAAAAGTTTCCACCATTTCCCTCCTTTTATAATCACTATTTTCCTCTGATCTTCTTTACTATTTTATGTTATTAACTTTGTCCTCACGATTCCGTTTCTTTCCTTCTTAACCAATCATCACCTCTTTCTTTGGGTTTAGTAGCACACCTTCCATCGTCAAGATGTCACATGCCCTTCGCATTCATGACGAAGTTTTCGATGCCACTCCGTTGCCGGTGGCTCCTCCTTTCGGCGATGAGGACCTCGTGGCTAAAGAGGGTGAGAGTTTTCCTACCATAGAGGAGATAATTCCCAGAAACCCCTTATCCAGAAGCGATTTCCACAAGGAGCCTGCACCTGCTCCCATTTCGGTGATCTCTGAGACCAGGCTGTCTCATATAGCTGAACTCCGATCTACGTATCATATCCCTTCTCACGTCGAGATGGTCCCGGATGGTGGCGACATCGTAGAGGTCCATCGACCTGGATACTGTGCCTTTTATGTTTATCCTTTCTTAATCGGCTATACTCTCCCTCTTCTTCCGCTGGCGGAGGAATTTTTACGATTCTACAACGCCTGCCTGGCGTAGATATCCCCGTATTTGTACAAAACATTCCTAATGCTGACAAAGTATGTGGAGTTAGCTGGTATTACACTTGTTTTCACCTAGTTTTTACAGAGGCACTATGATACACCTGCGACATCGCGGGACAAGGGGGTTGGTAGTTGGAATGGATGATAGGACGAACTGGAAGTTCTGGCACAAGTATTTATTTATCAAAACTGAGCACTTGGTGTCGGACCCCGCTGGATTTCCTGAGCAGTGGAATCATAACCGTAGGTGTTGATGGTATACACTTGTTTTCTTCCATCGTTCTTTCTCAATTTTCATTCATTTATGGTTTCCTTGTGTTATTTTTCTTTAGCTGAGAGGCGTGCAACGTTTCCCGTCGTTGGCCTGGAAGATTGGTTGGCTCGCGTGTTACCTCACATGGCCGGTATTCGAGATTGGGCGGTCTTCTACAAACGCTTTGGACCGAAGGTCCCATCTAGTAAGTGTTTACTTTTGTTTTGGCTTTGTTGTTTGCTGCTTTGTATTGATACGACCTTTTCGTGGTGACAGGTCGACGACCTCCTTAAAAGAAATCTCCAGTACTGGCAGTTTGCCAGGCCATAGCATCGGCAGGGATGCAATTTACTTTGGCTGAGTCCACTCGTGGAGGTCATACTCAAACTTTGTCGAGTAGGGACCCCTCTCCTCGGAATACTGTTACACGGAACGAGATCTCTTCCCAGCCTATCTACCAACTGGTACACGAGTCTTCTAACGGAGAGGAGTCACCGTCGAGAAAGAGGAGGAGAATGGAGCTCGGAAAGACTGTCGCCACTAGCATTAAAAAGAAAAAGGATTTTGCCTCGAGAGCAGCTTCCTCACCTATGCTAGATGCAGGGACCGTTTTTATGGTGGATGCTATTAAGGTGGGAAGGTCCCCTGTGGCCGAGGAGGTATACCAGAGTGGGGAGCCTGCACGGGCCGCTGAAGGTGGCGCATCATCGGAGACCGGAGGAGATGGAGCGACGCTCATAGAGGAAGACGGTTCAGGCTCAGACGTCGATCCCGAAGAGGTGCGGGCCTTTTTGGAAATAAATACCCCCGTGGAATTGAGGACGAGGGGTCTTGACTGACATATGATCATTCCCGTGGGTTACGATCTCTTGGCGAATGTTGAGAAGGTAGTGTCGTCCTTTGCTCCCTTGTGCTCCGCGTCTCAGAATGCGGCGCTTCAGGCGATGAGCGATGCAGAGCTATCGCGGAGCATTTCTAGCATGGATTTACGAGTAAGTGTTTTCTCTCTCCCCTTTTTTTGTTAGGGTTTGTTCTGCATGCGTAATCTGCTTTTGCAGACTTTCTTTCCTCTTTATGTCAGAATCTCATTATGGGGATCGAGCGTGACCGGAGGGATTAGCGAAGGATGACCGTTTTTATGAAGATGACCTCCAAGTATAAAGAGTACCGTACCAAGCATCGTGCGTTGGCCGATGTTTTCACTCAAGATAGCGAGTTTCAGCTATTTTGCGACAGGCTTAAACAGAAAGAGGAAGAGTTGGCGCAGAAAGTTGAAGAGCTGAAAGAGCGGGATGACGAGTTGATGAAGGCCATAGGTCGATGCAGCGAGCTTGAAGCGGCTCTTAAGGCCAAGGATGATGAGCTCGAGGTGACCGGGGGGGGGGGGGGGTGATGGCTGAGAACGCTGATCTTCAGGCACGGGTGGCTTCTTTAACTTCTGAGCTTGGGCAAAAGGAAGCGGAGGTAGTCGATCTGAGGGGCGAGTTGAGCTTTAAAGTCGATGAGTTGGCTCGTGTTGAGAAAGGCAGGGTGTCCACCATATCTGAAATATCAGCCTTGGATGATGCCCTCCTTGTTTGTAGGTCTGAGAGGGATAATGAGGTGGAGACATCGGCGCTTAAGGTAGTGAGGCTAGAAGAGTGGATTCAAGATCTGGAGGCAGAGTTGTCCGGATTAAATAAACAGGTTGTTGCTTTGAAGGCCGAGGAAGTGCGACGGCAGTCGCAGTCGTCCACGTCTCATACTTCTGTTGATCCCATTGTGCCGCAGGAGTTGTATGAGATGTGGGTTCATGCCGAGGCTCAACTTGATGAGTACAAGTCCCTAAAGGCCGACGGGAAGGTTTCCGAGTAGAGCTCGAGGGTGTCCGTGTTAAAGCACGTGCGGCCCGTGAAGCCTGTGGTTATGATCCTGATACGCTTGGCGGGGACGATGTCGATGATGATGCAGACAGGCTCGCCTCCGATTCTTGGTATAAAGATGAGTATGACAAAGGGGATGATACGATGTAGGGCCGTCGTATTTATTTTTGTTTTTGCCCTGCTATTTTTGTGAGGGCGTCTTCGGGCCCTTTGTAAAATGTTTTTGTAATATAACAATTGTAATGGATTGATTAGCTTTCTGTTGTGTATCCCCGACTTGTTATTTTTGTTTGCCGTGTGGTGGTCCTTGGCTTTTGGGCCGCTTGTGTGTAATGAATTGGCGTAGTCGATCGCAGATCTTAACGTAATTCGAGCGAGGTCGAATGTTAATTAATTCGAGCGAGGTCGAATTTTAATTAATTCGAGCAAGGTCGAATGTTAAATAATTCGAGCGAGGTCGAATGCTAAGTAATTCGAGCGAGGTTGAATGTTAAACAATTTGAGCGAGGTCGAATGTTAAATAATTCGAGCGAGGTCGAATGTTAAGTAATTCGAGCGAGGTAGAATGTTAAACAATTCGAGCGAGGTCGAATGTTAAATAATTCGAGCAAGGTCGAATGCTAAGTAATTCGAGCGAGGTCGAATGTTAAAACAATTCGAGCGAGGTCGAATGTTAAGTAATTCGAGCGAGGTCGAATGTTAAATACTTCGAGCGAGGTCGAATGTTAAGTGCGAAGAAAAAAAAGAAAAACGATGGAGAGTAAGATATTTATTTATTTCATTTATTGGAGAATATCTTGGTGGAGAGTACAAAATGCTGCTTTATTTCATTCATTGGAAAATACTATACATGTTCGTTTCATACATATATTGGAGAAGTTTCCATGTATCTAGTCCCTTCATCGTTCGGCCTGGAGAAGCTGTCGGCAGGCGAGGCGATGAATCATACCTGAACTTTGAGACGTCCTCTTCGTCACCTCGTTAAAAACCTCCCTGAGAAAACCTAATTGGGACAGAACCCGAGTGAGGAAAAAAGAGTACGACTTGAGGGGCGTCCCTTTTCAGAAGTTGAAGTATTTGAGGTGGGCAACATTCCAATTGTTTTGTAGTTGTTTTCCTTCCATTATTTCTAGTTGGAATGCTCATTTGCTTGCTACTGCCGTGATCTTGTATGGCTCGTCCCAATTGGTTCCCAGTTTGGCTTCTTTTGGGTCTTTGCTCGCTAGTGTCTTGGCCTTGAGAACAAAGTCTCCAACTTTGAGCGGCCGTATTTTGGATTTTTTGTTGTAGTTCTTTTCTGCTTGTTGTTTTTGAGCTGCCATTCTTACATAAGCCATGTCTCTTCGTTCTTCTGTCTCGTCGAGGTCTTGTTTCCTGTTCTCGTCGTTGTTTTGTCCGCTTTCATTGGTGTATCTCAAGATAGGCTCTCCGACCTCAACAGGTATCATGGCGTCAGTTCCGTAGACTAGTGAATATGGCATTTCGCCTGTGCTCGTTTTTAGCGTGGTGCGGTAGGCCCATAGTACTTCTGGTAGCAATTCTGGCCATAACCCTTTGGCGTCCTTGAGCTTTTTCTTTAAGATGTTCAATATTGTTTTGTTGGATGATTTGGCTTGACCGTTACTAGCGGGATGATATGGCGTGGAGAGTATTCGCTTAATGTGCCATTTTTCGAAGAACTCGGTGATCTTTCTCCCAGTGAATTGGGGCCCATTATCACAGCTGATTTCTTTAGGGATGCCAAAACGACATATGATGTTTCTCCATATGAATGTGATGACTTCCTGTTCGCGTATTTGGGTGAATGCACCTGCTTCCACCTATTTGGAAAAGTAGTCAGTTAAAACCAAAAGGAAACGTGTCTTACCTCGCCCCGCTGGGAGGGGTCTGATGATGTCCATTCCCCATTTGATGAACGGCCATGGCGAAGTGACGGAGTGGAGATGTTCGCCCGCTTGATGTATCATAATTGCGTACTTTTGCATTGCTCACATCTCTTGACGTAATCTGCAGCTTCCTTTTTCATAGTGGGCCAGTAATATCCTGCCCGAATGAGGCTTCTGACGAGGGCTCGGTTGCTTGTATGGGCACCACAGTGACCCTCGTGTACTTCTTCGAGCACGCGCCTTGTTTGACTCGGCCCCAACCATTTCGCCAAGGGCCCTCCAAACGTTTCTTGTACAGGTCATGATTTATGATGTTGTACCTGGTCGCTTGCATTCGAAGCTTTTTGGCTTCCTTTTGTCTTGTGGGAGTACTCCCTCCTGTAAATATGTCACAATGCGATTGCGCCAGTCCCAAGTCAAATTTATAGAGTGTACCTCAAGTTGGTCTATTGATGAGTGGAAGAGGGTGACCACGTCTTCTTTGGTGATATTTTTTGTGGCTGCTGCTAGTTTGGCGAGGCTATCTGCTTCAATGTTTTGCACTCGAGGTATCTGGTCGAGTCGACATTCATCGAATTCCGGTAGTAGTTTATGAGTTTCTACCTAGTACTTTTGTAACCTCTACTCTTTGATTTGGAAAGTCCCTGTGACTTGGTTGACAACGAGCTGTGAGTCACACCGGAGGACGACTCGTCGTGCACCGTATTTGAGAGCTAGCTTTAATCCTGCAATTACAGTCTCATACTCGGCCTCATTATTAGTCATATCGGGGCATCATATGGATTGGCAGATAATTTCGCCTGTTGGGACTTCGAGTACGAGTCCCAGTCCAGATCCTGACGCGTCGGATGCGCCATCGGTGTAAAGGACCCAAAGATCGAGTGTCGCGCCCCCTTTTTCTCGTGAAATCGGGTTTCGACATTTTGACAAATCCTTTTGAGAAGGGTAAGGAAAAAGAATTGGTTTACAGTCGCCACCTAATGGATTAAGGTGCGTTAGGGCACCTAGAGCAGATAACTCATGTTATACCAGTTTACATCACCAGAGATCGGGTAAGGGCTCGAAATTACCTCGAAGAGAAGGTGTTAGGCACTCTTCGAGGTCCACAACCGTGGGTCCCGACCGAACTCAATCATGAATTAGTCTAATAAAAAAGCGAGAGAATTATTTAATAAAGATGGGGGGTTCCTAAATTTTTTAGCCTAAAGGATCACCCCATGCAACATAAATAATACTTTGTAACTCCCTCGAGGACTGGGTGTTACTCATATTATCCAGCGGGCATAGACTATCATCTCCTGCTACCCGATTACTATCTTTAAGTTGTTACCTAAAGCGCTCTAGTTGATTCTATTTCGTTTCCAATGCGTGCACTGCCCGTCCCTTACCTATGGTCTTGGAGGCATTAGGACCTCCATTTGGGATGGTTTTGGACTGGGCCTAGGTCGCTCAAAATTGTAAAATACTAGGCAACAAGCAAAACAGTTAGGACTTTCAGATAAAAAGCAGATATAGGCTCATATCGACCTCCACAAACAAACAGCAAATACATGCAATTGATTGACAGGATTTATTAATCTTAAAGTCCTATATGCAGGATATCTATGTAAGGAACAGGTGAGTAGTGATACACAGAAGCAGTCTTATTAATGCAAGTGTTAGGACCTATTATTTGCCTACTAATTTTATTTAGTACAGTATCTGGGCGTTTCAGAAAGTAATGCATCACAATCACAAATCCAGAATTGTTATTTTAGTCCTATAGGCATATTGTCTAAGTGATTGATAGCGGCGATTGTATTCAGAACCAATTAGCAGAATCCTATAGGCATGACTTCTACGAGCGTGATGATTGTTGCCCTATAAGCAGGATATCTAAGTTCGAACTGGATTTGATCTTATAGGTATGATATCTAATGTTGAACTGATTTTAACCCTATAGGCATGATTTCTAGTTAAATAGAATACAGGCAGAAATTTAGACACATTGCTAGAAAACAGTTGAGTCAAATATTGATCCTATAGGCATGATTGCTAACACACTTTATTGGACAAATTAACGTATCCTATAGGCAGGATTTCTAACAAAAGTTGTAATATTAATCCTATAGGCAGGATTTCTAATGCAGAACTCATACGATTTTAGCAGAATCAACATCATAAATGAAAATCCTATAGGCAAGATCTCTAAATAACGTAGAACATAACAATTTGGACAAAATGAGCAGAATTTACAGTGTAGATGAGAACCTATAGGTAGGATTTCTACCCAGTTTAACAAAGAAAATAAGAAACCCTCCGGGTTTTACTAAATACCCCAGAATCTGTTTATTAGAAAGTTATTACAGACCAGATTAGCAAATGAATTACATAAGAGTAATGAAATGAACTATAGGGAGCTCTTTATTAGGCCCAAATACACCCAGGCAACCAGGCCTTCAAACCATTTCCACCTCGAGGCTCATTTCATAGGTACAACATAGCCAATAATGAGTAATTCACCCATAGCACATATAGAATCAGGTTTCCAGTGTGTCAAAGTTCCCAAGGGCCTCAGGGACCCAGGGCAATGCTCACACCAGAATCACATACTCAGAAATGATTCAAAAGAGATTAGGAAACAGTTCCCAGTGTGTCAGAGTTCACAAGAGTCTCACATGGACCCTGAGCAGTGCTTACACTGAGGTGGTTGAGGATAAAACCTAAAGGACTAAGATTGGGAGTTTTAAAAAAAAGAGTAACAACATATAAGAAGAGGTAGGGATAGATTTAAAACAGTTTGGATTTCTCAGAAGAAGACTACCATAACAGAATTTTAGACCACATAACACGTAGGCATAATGGCATTGAGAAAACAAGCATGGGTGGCAAAGTACACAGTTTCAAACAGGTCAAGTCAGAAAAGACATAACTACGCTAAGTGTGCATGCTAATATTTAGGACAACCTTGTTTGATTACAGAAACATTTAGGCAAAGTGCTAAGGCAACAGTCAGATTATCACATGAATTCAGAGGGATACAGGACCTCTTAGCAGGGCACATGAATCAGGTAACAATACAAGTCTGTAAAGTTAGGATTGATGAACTAATTTCATGCTAGTGGTATCCTAAGGATACTAAGTTCAGAACAGGTTTAGGATTAGCAAACAATGTGCATGAGAAAAGTTAGAACATTAAGCTAGGTTTTAAGAGGATTCATATTATTATTCAAAACCAATTAACAGTATCAATCATGAACTCATAGAAGCATAAAGGCAAAATCATGCTCAAAATAAAGTTTAAACATGCTGGCCGAACAACACAGATTAGGGAGACATAGAAAATAAAATGGCAAGGGATAATGACTTACCAGTTAGGCAGGAAAGCAAGAAAATACACCACAGTAGTTAAGTCTAGAACTAATTGGCCTTGGCTTTCCGCTGGCCAAGTCCACAAAGAAACGAGCAAAGTGAAAAGCTAAGTTTTTAGTAAGAGTATTGAGAGTTCGAGTCTTGTCCTAAAGGGGAAAGGGGAGGGGTTTATATAGTGTAGGAATTAAACACATAAACATGGAAAACCAATTAGTCAAATACTATAAAGGCAAGTATTTAAATCAGTAAGGAAGCAGGTTTTGAAACCCTAATTTCAGTTAAAACACACAAAATCGGCAGAGAAATCAGGGCACAGAATCATATATTGCACAAGATGAACATAAACAGGAATATTATTCATGGGGGGGGGGGACAGAATCAAACCAGGTTTGGTTCGAGTAAAAAGGGTCTGAAAACCCTAATTAATTTTTAAAAGAAAAAATTAGTAAGAAATAACTACGAAAATCATAATACGGATGCACATAGATAGATTTACGGAAACATTACATAGAATATTTAACCAAGAAAAAATTAGAAAACTGTAACAGATCTTGAAAGATCTAAAACCTAGCCATAGGGTAAATGAAGAATCGGGAGAATCTCATAGATGCATACCATAAGAGACGAAGAATGAACATAGAAGGAAAGAAAATGGAAGTTCGAACCATATTCGGTTCAAAGTGAAGGAGATCGGCTTGCCATATTAGGCAAGCTACTAGGTTATACCATAATCGAGTAGCCAGTAGCGAGGTGAGACCGATAAGGTAAGAAAATCACCAAGGGATTCCATATCTGGTTAGAATCAAAGGGGGATTGGAGGGGATTAAGGTGACGGCGCCTAGGGTTTGATAGAGAGAGAAGGGGAGGTTGAGAGAGTTCAAGGGCGGCGGGTAAAGGGAAATGGGGTTAGGGTTTCTGGGCTTGGTTAATTAAAAGCGGGGGAAGGATGTGGGCAGTTGATCTTGAAAGATCAACGGCTGGGATTAAAGAACGAACGGGGCGGGTTAAAAATGAAACGGGTACCGATCGGGTTGTGGGATTGGGTTATTGGTTTGGGCTGGGGTTATTGGGTTAGGCATTTTAGGTGTTGGGTTGGGCGTCCAAAATTAAACAAAAATGGGGTCAGAATTTAAATACCTAATTTTAACAAATAAATAGTTTATAATAAATAATAAATGGATACCAAAATATTCTTTGTGCACTAAAATGACTTCAAATAGTTGTTTAACATTTTAAAAATACAAAAGATCATTTTCTGCATAAATAATGTAATTATACATTAATAGGGGTTATTATAGCAAAGATGTGCAATTTAGCCTAAAGGATGCAAATGTAATTATAAAAATGCACTAAAATATTTATAACCTAATATGGATGTAAATGATGAAATTAGATGATAAAATCATTATAAAATAATTTACGATGCAATAAATGAATATTTATATAGTAAAATGTAGGAATAAATTGATTTAAAACCCCTTTAAATTATAGAAAATTATGAAGAAATGCTTGTATATGTCTAAATCAAGATATGATGCATATGCACTTTTTTTGAAGTATATATGTATATTTTAAAAAATATGAGGAAAAAATTGGGTGTCAACATGGAGTTGCCCACGGGAGGTACGAGAAGCTTCCTGCTCGACCCGGGCATTATTTTGGCACTGAAATGGGCGACGAAGTCGGCGAGTACCTGCGATTTTATCATTATTCCCGGCTGATATGTTATATCGTACTCGCTCAGTTCTATGGCCCACTTGGCCAGTCTTCCCGACAATTCGTGTTTATGTAGGATGCTCCGCAGGGGGGAAGGTCGTCACCACCGATATGGGATGGCACTGAAAATAGGGTCTAAGCTTTTGTGAAGCTATAACCAACGCTAAAGCCAATTTCTCGAGGTGGGGGTACCTCGTTTCAGCGTTGACCAAGGTTTTGCTAATATAATAAATTGGAGATTGCGTACCTTTATTTTCGCGGACCAATACTACACTTACTGCGACTTCTGAGTCGGCCAGGTATATTAGGAGACGCTCGTTAGGTTCCGCCTTGGCGAGAAATGGGGGCGAGGATAAGTATGTCATTAGTTCCCCCAGGGCACCGATGCATTTTGAATTCCACTGGAGCCCGTTGTATTTTTTTAGCACGTTGAAGAATTTGTGGCATCTGTCGGATGACCGTGAGATGAATCTTGACAGGGCGGCTATGCCACCGGTCAGTATTTGCACCTACTTCTTGCTGGTCAGCACTTCAGGTATCCCTTCGATGGCTTTGATTTGTTCAGGATTGACTTCGATGCCTCTCTGTGATACCATGACACCGAGAAATTTGCCCGAGGTTACGCCGAAGGCATATTTCTCGGGGTTTAGTTTCATTTTGTACTGCCTTATTATTACGAAGGCCTCTTTCAAGTGGTCGATGTGATCTTCTTTCCTTTTTGACTTGACCAGCATGTCGTCGATGTAGACTTCCATTGTCTTGCCGAGTTGGTCTTTGAACATTTTGGTGACCAACCTTTGGTATGTTGCTCCTGCATTCTTTAACCCGAATGGCATGACTCTGTAACAGTACGTTCCCTGATGGGTGATGAAAGTAGTTTTCTCTTGATCCTCCTACTCCATGAGGATTTGGTTGTAACCTGAGTAGGCGTCCAAGAAGCTTAGTAATTTGTGCCCTGTTGTTGCATTGATGAGCTGGTCGATGTGAGGTAAGGGGAAGGAGTCTTTTGGGCATTCTTTGTTTAGGTCTGTGAAATCTACACACATCCGCCATTTCCCATTTTTCTTTTTTACCATGACCACATTGGCGACCCATTGGGTTTATTTCGATTCCCGGATGGAACCGTTGGCGAGCAGCTTATCTACTTCATCACTGACGGCCTCGTTGATTGCGGCATTCAATTTTCTTCTTATTTGCTGCACTGGTGGATATAGTGGGTCGACGTTCAGCTTGTGGGTGGCAACATCTTTTGGGATGCCTGGCATATCTGCATGGGAAAAAGTGAACAAATCGGCGTTGTTAATTAGAAACTTGTGAAATTTACCTGGTTTTGAGAGTTTGTGTCCAATGTAAGCCTTTTTGCTGTCGTCGTTGCTGTCCAATTGGACGGGATCAAGGTCTTCTACCGTTGATTCAGCGGCTGCCACGATATCGGGGTCCCTGATAATGTCTGTTTGCACGTCGAGTCCGGTCCCCAACTTCGATGATTGCTATGCTTCTGGGTCTGTTCCTTTTAGCTGTTGGGTGTATGTGCAGTCTTGGGCCATGCGATAGCAATCTTGGGCGGTGCGTTGTTCGCCTTGGATGTTGAATATCCCCCTGGGGGGGGGGGGGAACTTTATCACTTGATATAGGCTTGACGGTATGGCTCTCATGGCGTGAATCCATGGCCACCCTGTGATGGCATTGTAAGTTGTATCCTGGTTCATGACGTGGAATGTTGTTTCTAGGGTGACACCCCCGGCCAAAACGGGCAGCGTTATCTCTCCAAAGGTTCGCTCAACTGCATTGTTAAAACCTGTTAGTGTTATTCAACGCGGTACTACCTTGTCTTCGAGTCTCATTTGTGTGAGGACCCGAGGGTGGATAATACATGCGTTGCTTCCGTCGTCTATCATTATTCTTTTCACATCAGTATCTGAAATACGCAAAGTAATAACGAGAGCATCATAATGGGGGAAAGTCAAACCGTCGGTATCTGACTTATCGAAGACGATACTGTCTCCGAGGTCATCATACCGTTCGTGAGTGATTGACTGTTTCAATTTGTGTGTAGTGGTGAACTTCACATGGTTGATCGCTGCTTCATCACCTCCGCTGATGATCATTTGAATGGTGCGGGCAGGTGAGGGTGGCTTTGGGGGTCCTTGGTGTTGTTCACGTCCGCGGCCGAAGTTGGCTCGCACACGGTCGCTCATCAGTTCCCTCAAGTGCCCTTGGTTCAGCATGTTTACTACCTCTTGTCGTAGAGCTATGCAGTCCTCAGTTTTGTGACCCCGATCCTGGTGAAATTCACAGAGGACGTTCGACTTTCGAGTACTTGGGTCGGACTTCATCTTTTGTGGCCATTTCACCTTTGTGCCAAGCTTCTCTAGTGTGCACACTACCTCTGGGGAAACACAAAAATTGTGAGCGGATAAGAGTGGAGGCATAGCTCTTTCGTTTCGTTAAGTCCCTGTTTGCGGCCTGGGCGACCCTTCCGCATGTCGGGGAGACGGTGGGACGGTTGTTCTGATGTAGGGCTGATGTCTTTTTCGGTTGAGACGGGGACCTGGTTGATCTCTCCGACCGTCGTTACGACCATCTTTTCTCGACTCTATTTGGACCGATGTCAACTGTTGAGTTGGGCCGTTAAGTTCGTCCTCGTCGGCTCTCACCTCGGCGCAATAGGCATTGCAGATTTCTTCCCAAGTGGTGGGAGGGTATTTCATGAACCTGCTTTGTAGCTTTCTGGTTGCTCTCGACCCGTTCATGTTCAACCCATTCTGGAAAGCCGCTACCGCCATCCCTTTCGATACATTTGGTAGGCTCATTCTTACTCTGTTAAACTGGGCAAGGAAGTCCCTGAGTCCCTCGCCAGGCGATTGCTTGACGGCGAATATGTCGTTCACCCTAGCTTCTGCCTTTTTAACCCCTGTATGGGCAGTGACGAACTTGTCGGCCATTTCCTCAAAAGTTGCTATTAATCGCGACGGCAGTTGTGAATACCAGGTTAAGGCTCCCCCCGTCAAGGTTTCGCCGAACTTTTTCAGTAGCACTGACGGTACTTGCTCCTTTGAAAGGTCGTTTCCTTTTACCTCTATGACGTAATGGATGATGTGATCTTCAGGGTCTGTAGTACCATCGTATATCTTCATGTAAGGTGGCATTTTGAAGGTTTTGGGAATGGCATGTGGAGCCGCTTCCTCGCTATACGGTTGTTCGACGAACCGACCAACATCTCGTTTTGGTAGTAGCTTTGGGGCACCCAGTATCTTATCGACCCTTTCTTGATGTTCCCTCATCTGGTCGCGGAGTGCCTCGTTTTCGTTTCCCATTTCTTCTATTTTCATCAGAATGGTTGCGAGTGCATCATTACCTGCATCAACAGAGGTGTAAGTGATACCTGTTTGAGGGACGGGTTGCTCGCCAGTGATCGATGTGGTATCTGTTTGTGCGGTGTTTCCGCTCTCCCTTTGAACGGGTTTGTCGAGCATGTTTTTTAGGGTGCTTGTCGGCCACTCTTCCAGTAATTTTTTTTACTTTTGGTGGTGCTTCCTCAGCTGTAGATGTGGAGGCTCCCCTTTCGCGTGAAGGTGTTACACTTTCATGAGGGGGAGGTGAAGCGCTCCGCCTAGGCATAGTGTTTGGTGTCGCGTTCTCGTTGTCTTCCCTGCCATCTTTGTTGATGGAGTTCAAAATGTTGGTAGTGATGCCTGCTATCGCTTTCAGTCTTGCATCTCCTTTTCCTGCCATCGTTAGTTTGTGCAAACGAAGAAAAGATGGTTGTCTTTTTTATTATCTAGAAAGAACTATAATTTCAACTAAAACCTCCCCACAGACGGCGCCAAATTATTTTAGAAAATAAATGCTAAACCAATTAGTGATGAGTTAAAGGGTGAATTTCAATTGAACTTAATAAATTCTAGATCAAATAGAATTTTATACTTATATAACGGGTAGAATGCAAGGACATTAAATAGTGAATTTAATATGCTATGAATGACAATAAATATGATAACACAAACGTGAAATAATAGTAGGTGATGACCAGAAATGTAATGGAAAAGGATCTACCACCCAATTATAATATGATTGGGATGTTATTCCTTTTCTCTGATGGCAGCGTAGAAAAGTGAGAAGTCAAGGTAGATATGGAATCTTGAGATTTATGGATAAAGGTTGAACAACATGTGCTTGAATAGATCAGTGAATAAGACAACTTTTATATATTCTTCTCTCAATCTTTACAATATATTCTAATCCCAATAAAGCAAATCTCCTTTTTGTTCCCTATTTCTTCCTATTTATAAGGGATATTCCCCAAAAACCCTAAAAGGTACAACATAAAGAATATCCACAGAAATATTCTTTATGTCCACTTCTGAACCTATACTGCCGTTACTTTCTTATCTCAGCTGCCTGCTTCTATCATCAGCCTTTATGAGAACGACCTTCAATCGTCATATCGTGCTCGACCCCGTCCTATGCCTTTCTTATCCATACTGTGGTTGCGAAATTTGGACCTATACAATTTGTGTCTCATGTAAGAGAATCGATAGACGTCAATAATATGAATAGAGTTTTAAAAATTCGAAAAGAAAAAAGAAAAGCTGAAATGAATCATCATTAAAATTAGGGAAAAGTACAAAAATAGCCAATTTAAATACAAACTTACCAACCTCTAGCCCAAAATTAGACACTTACCAAAAGTAGCCCAAAATTAGAGATACGCGTAAGGAAGGATTCTTCTATCCGAGAATCACGCTAAAGATCTTCCTTCCTTCCCTGTTTTTTCAAGCGTATCAATTTAACAGATCACGACATTCTCTATCTCTGTAAATCACGGCATTCTCTCTCAAAAAATTCTCAAAAGGAGCTCCAAATTTCACTCAAAATCGATCAATTTCACTATATACCTTCGAAATTTCTAGGTAGATACAGCTTTTGCAATTTCTGTGTAGAAGGAACTACGAACTGCAATCAAAATCAATCAAGGAATTAGTGAGTTTTGACCTAATTTCAGCTACTTCAATGGCAAATTTACCAATTTTTATTCAGTATGGTGGCCGATGGAATGTTGACAACAACTTTGTAGATTATAATGCAGATGCTGTAATAGTTACTCCAAATATAAGTTTTGAAGATTTTGTAGACGTGATTTCGAAACAACTTATGATAGATACTTCATTGAATGATATTGAAATCAAATACATTGTCCAAAACGGTTCTCCGCCAATAGTGATAAGTAGAACCTTATAACTATATATTACTCTTATACAAATTCTCTTGTTTCTCTTGTTTTCATCCAGGATTTTCTCTAAAGTGGGTGTATGTATATCTTAAGCTGAAAAAAAGCTCAGAATTTACAATGTATCCCCTTTGTATAACATCGAGTGAAAAGGATATGGACATGATCTGCTACAATTCCAATTCTGCTGCGATTTCCTCAGAATGTGCACAAAGCTCAGTTGTAGAGGAGAGATACAATGGAGATACAATTAAGATGATCAAGTTTGGGGATGGAGAAGACTGGAATGATAGAGAATCTTATGAAAATACAATAATAACTGACCCTCAACACATAGATGTAGAAGAAGGTCAAATTTATAAAGACAAGGCAACGATAATCAAAGTCATGAGGCATTTGGCAGTAAATGAAAAATTTCAGTTTAAGGTGCATAGATCAAGTGAAAGCAGGTATCAAAATATTTATTGTATAATTATGTATCTCAATGTATATCGTAGTTGATGTTAGAAGCATAATTATGCAGAAAATAAGTTTTTGCTTGTATGTATGTGGCTGTACACTTTTAAGTTGTGGTTGTCATTGTCTAGTACTGTATAGTCGTTGTATTTTTCATCTAGTATTGTTGATGGCGGTGTGTATCACTATATATCATTGTATTTCATGTTGCTCTGTTAATTGATGGAAAAGTTTATATCCTTGTCGTAGGTACTGCCTAGTATGCATCAACAACAACTGTGATTGGTATTTTAAGTCTTCGAGCCTGAAAAAAGCAAACATTTTCAAGGTCAGAAATTTCAGCAAAGTGCACTCATGCCCCCTCAAAGACAGATCTTACGCACAACGTCAAGCTACTGCAAAACTCATCGGCAGTCTTCTGATAGACAAGTATAAAGACCCAAAAACAATATACACTCCTAATGACATAATTGGAGACATGAACAAGCAGTATGGTCTTCAGATGACATATATGCAAGCATGGAGATCGAAAGAATATGCAGTTCAAGTACTGAGAGGGAACCCAACCGAATCATATGAAAAGCTGCCAAGCTACTTTTATATGCTGGTTCTTACAAATCCTATGTCGGTGGTAAGTTTGAAAAAACCGAGGAAGACTTGTTCATGTATGCTTTCGTTGCACTATATCCGTCTATTAAAGGATGGCAGTATTACAAACCGGTTGTTGTTGTAGATGGAACCTTTCTTAAATCGGCATATAGAGGAACATTATTGATAGCATCAACACAAGATCCAGCAGGTAATATCCTACCACTCGCATATGCCATAGTAGATTCAAAGAATAATACTTCCTGGGAGTGGTTTTTTGCGAGATTCAAGGATGCATTTGGGGAAAGGGAGGGAATGTGCATAGTCTCGGACAGGCATGAAGTCATTGAAAATGAAGCGGCAACATTGTATCCGCAAGTACCTCATTGTGTCTGCATATGACACCTATGGAATAATGTAAAAAAATTACAAAAAAAACCCATTTGCTGCTCAAAGACATATTCTTTGCTATGGCCAAAGCATACACAGTTGAGAAGTTTGATTACCACATGGTAGAGGTAGAGAAAATTGATAAGAGGGTCAAAGATTATTTAATGAATGTTGGGTATGAAAGATGGTCCAGAGCACATTCCACTGTCAATAGAACATTGACAATGACTTCAAACATTGCAGAGTCGATCAATGCAGCACTCAAGGCTGCTAGGGAACTCCCAGTACTGCCTTTGCTAGACTACATAAGGAAATTGATCGGACAATGGAATATTACAAACCTAAAGAATGCAGTAGAGTCATTCACTGATCTTGGAAAAGAATATGATACAATGTTGATGGACAATCTTGAATTGTCACATCAGATGAAGGTATGACTGCAATCTGTAGATACTTGCGCATAGAATATGTAATCATGCCAAATTCACGGATCTGTTTCCACTTGCACAAAAGCAAAGGCTTTCAATTTAATGTAGCACTTATGCCTACCCCCACTCCTGAAATTGGTTTGACATGATATTAAGCTATTTTGAACCTTGTAGGCTCTCTAGTATATGTATTTTGAGGGCATCTGCTTTGTCACCACTAATGATTTGATAAATTTTATAGGTGACCCCTTCGACGAGTTACTTATATTCAGTACTTGACAAGGGTAAGCAGAGAATGGTGTTCCTAAAAGATCGAACTTGCAGCTGTAGAAGGTTTCAGTTGGATGAGCTGCCATGTGCACATGCTTGGACAGTATTAAAATACAAATACATTGATCACATTGAGTATTGCTCGGTTTACTACACCACGAAGTACCTATTGAAGACCTATGAAATTCCAATTCATCCGGTTCCTGATGAAAGCAAATGGGAAATTCCTACAGAAGTTCTAAATAAAAAAGTCTTGCCACCAGACGTGACTAAAACAATAGGAAGGCCAAGGAAGGGGAGGTGCAAGCCAATATCTAAAAGGGAACGAAAAAGGTCAATTTCATGTGGACAGTGTGGAGAAGAAGGTCACAACAGGAAAACTTGTAGAAATAATCCAAAAAGATGATGAAATATGTCAAATTTAGAATTACTTGTTATTTTACTTTACTGAATATCATAGAGATTTAGAAGAATGCAATATATCAAGAACTATATCATTGTAGAATGTCATTTGAATTTTAGATATAAATAAATATTTGACCTATCATTTAAAATCGTGTTGCAAGTTTATATTATACATCTGTTTGATTAAAAAGAAGTTGTATCAGCTATGTATCATATATGTACTCGCTTGTGCATCACATTTGTATCATCTATGTATCGCTTGCGTATCACCTATGTATCTCTGTGTATAGGCTCTTACTCATGCCTGTATTTGTGTAGTAACAAAGCTAACTAATGGAAAACAGTCGTAGCAGCTAGAAAACTATGCAAATAGTTTTAGAAATTTGCAAATAAGAGTGGCTTCATCAATACATATTTGAAAACTGTATATCATATGTGTATCATATCTGTATCATATGTGTATCATATCTGTATCATGTATGTATCATGCATGTATCTGCAAGAGACAATGTATCACAAACTACCGTATATTTTTCATATCTATAATTCACAACACAAAATCAAGGGAGAAAACACCAAAATAAACTAAACTGCAACAATCCAATATCGCACTGGAACTCATTAAACCTTTATAACAGAGCAAACATCTCATTTGCCATACAATTCTTAAAAGTATTCATAAAATACAAACACAAACAAATCTGATCCGTCTTACAACAATGACAACATAACAGAACACAATACAAAAACAAAATTATAGAGTTCATCCTACAACAATGACAAAAGTAACTACTTCTGCTTCCGCGACTTATTCTGTCGACCAATAATCTCATCATCACTTTGCGCGTTCAGTTCCCACAAGAGAGCACCAAATCTACGCCGGTGTGCATAGGCACTGAATTTTTTAGGACGCATCTTGCCCTCAATGAAATACTCGGCAAATGGTGCCGCAAATACACCGCAATCACTGCAAAAATAAAAAGAACAACAACTATCAAACTGCAGAATCTAAAAACAAGACAGATTGTGTTGAAAGAAATTCATACGCTTCGACTTGTTGAGGCAATCCTTCGACCAGTTTTACATCAAAGGGGGTAATCAAGTCTTTTGATTTGTAGACACCAGTGCGCCAATTGATATCTTTTTTGTTTAAATAGAAATGCGTGTGCACGAAAAAAATGAGGCAGGATACAGAATACTTGGCCATGGTCTTATGAACTTTGGCTTGATGAGCAGCTCCACCGCGTATAGAGTCATACACGTAAATGCACCTATCCTTGAAGGACATCACAGCCATTATCCAATGCCATTGTTCTGCAACATTAATTGGCATTAAGATATGCTCGACAGTGTGCCATGGAACATTGGCATCCAAGACAAACCCCTGAATATACTTTGCAATGACATGTTTCGGAGTGCACACATCACTGTCTCCATCTGTATCAATAAACGCCTGCCACAACTCATTAATTTTCTCGTCGAAGTACCAATCTGTGGTGGTGAATGTTACAGGTAGGTCTTTGTCATACTTCACCTTCTTTCTCAGATAATAGAACAAAACATCAATGTGCTGAAACAAAACATAACAAATAACTAATCACTAAACGCACTCGAAAGCTTTAAGCAGCTACAGTTTTTCAAACCAAAATCACAGAAAACAAAGGAAAATGAATGCTCACTGCTAACTTAACAGGACTGAGTGTTCATGTGTACACTGGCTAAAATTTAAAAAAAAATACTGCAAAAGTAAATTCTTACATACCGAGTCATCCAAGGGCTGACCATTATATGCCAAAGTGTAAAACCATTTTTTGTCTTCAACATGAAATACACCAAGATCATAAGCAGGATTGAGTTCACTAACATGCTTCGGGTAAATTTCATTCCTGGTAACATATATACACAAAAGAGTACAGTGATTTGATATAAAATAATACTATAAGTGACAATATATTAAAATATAAAACTGAAAAAAAACTCAGAAGTTGGAAACATACTTCTTTCTGGACTTCCCTTCTTTGACCCACGCAGCAAATACATTCAACAAAGAGATGTTAACGCCAGTTCTGATTTTGCTTTGAAAAGGATGCTTAATAGCATAAATTTGTTTTTTTCCTTTCGATGCAACAACACCAGTACTGGAACCTGAATCAAACACAGTAATGAACGGAGACTGCCCGGCCTTTGCAGGACATCTCTTTTTTTTTTTCATTTGCGGCGATACTTCAGGAAGTAATTCACGATTGTACAGAACCATCTCCCCTGCCGCCTCATCAACACTTGCAGTCGCACAAACAGCACCAGTCCGAAATTCAGGAACCTTTTGTTTCTCAGATTCTTCCTCCGTCTCCCCTGCCGCCACATCTGCAATCTCACCAATAACGCCAGCATGTGCTACATCTGGTGTGAAATTTACTTTAGCAACAAACATGTCAACTTTCACACCAGATGGTCCTTCCATTGCATTGACACCTAACTGATCTGCTACACTAGTATCTCTTTGAGAATGTGGAACATCTTTGCCTTCACTTCCACCGACCTATTTTTTTTAAAAAGAATCGAATTATCAAAAACAACAAAGAAAAGAAAAGGGGAAAGTGCAGAATGCACAATTAAACACACCTGACAACCATCCATTTCAACATCTTCATTGCCACCAAACTCCATATTGCTCACAAAATCATTATTGTCTTGACGACCACTGGTGTCTTCCTCTGGATGTGCACCATATTTGACTTCGCTTGCACCAAGCTATTTTTAAAAAACAGGATATAGTAAGTTAACTAAAAAATAAAAAGAAATGCACAATGGAAAAAAAACACATACCTTGGAATTTATCAACTCAAAGAGCTCCTTGAATTTATCAGAAACATAATCCATGAAGGAATTTAACTGCTTATGGAGCTACAAGATGAAACAAATAAGAAAGATAATAGACTTTGAATATACAATTTGAACAATACTTTCAAAAAATATATATAAAAAAGACCAATACATACTTGCTTCACATCAACTTTCAACTTCTACAACTCACGGTCATAATCAACAGGTTGGACACCTGGCGCCTTTTTGGCGCCTTTTTTGGTGGGACAGGCTCCTAAATGTGTTTCGGGGGTGGCGTGACAAAATCATCGCTATCATCAATAGGAAATTTTCCCCTGTTACGTGATGTCAAATATTTCTGATACTCATCGGTAACTTCAACAGGCAAAGTAAAACTCCTTAGCTCTTCAATTGTTGGAGAGATATTTTTAAACTACTAAGGTAACCAAAAGTGATTCAGTCCTAGATGTATCAAAGATGTATTAAAACTGTATGTGTGATGTATCATAATGAATTATAGTGTATTATAAATGTATATCCTATCAAGACATAAAAGATGATACCTTATTCCCTTTGCTGTTGAAGAAACCAGTAGAGAAGTCCTCACGCGTTAGCCTGTCTGTCATTTCCCAATTCAATATGCGTGCTGTATGATCTCCAACGCGAACAACAAACTTTTGATCAACTGCAGTGCAACATTCATAGAACCACACCTGTAGTGCAAGAGAAAATCCACCAATCCTATAAAACTCAAACTTTCCCCTCAACCTGTCCTTCACCGACTTCATTAAAGCTCGAAATGCAATCTTACCCCATGGAAACGACACATACTCACCACTCTCAACAAGATGGAAATCACCTTTACTTATAAATGTCTTCTGAGCCTGAGTGGATACTCTCTCTCTCTCTCTCTCTCTCTCTCTCTCTCTCTCTCTCTCTCTCTCTCTCTCTCTTTCTGCGATTTTTTCCAAAATTCAACCAAAATTGCTGAAATTGACGACAAAACAAGATACATTTCGGTTATTTTCGTCTGATTCCAGGTAATTTGGAGTAGAAAACCTCTTATTTGTATATTTTCTGATTGCATGTGTTTTTGTAGAATGGATGTTGCTTTTCTTTAGGCTTTTGCGACTGATTTTGTAGGTTTTGGTCAAGTTTTTGTATTAATTTCTTCACAAATTTCTGTAACCTTATGTTCGTATATTTTTTTTTAAAATTTTATCATTGAACCTAGTTTCAATTTTGAAACAGAGCAATATGAGAAGACAAACTCGTTCGATGAGTTCATCACCTTATTCAAAGTCGGTTTCAATTGAGAAATCGAGCAACATGAGAAGAGAAACTAGGTCGATGAGTTTATCTCCTCATTCAACCCCGGTTTTAGTTGACAAAACAATTGATGAACAAAATATGCGAAGACAAAATCGTCCCGACAGTGTTAATGTGTTAGAATCTCGAAAGGATATTGTTGGAAAATCTTAGAAAAAGAAGAGCAAGAGGGTTATAATGGATGGTGATCAAGGTAAGAGAAAACGTGTCGTGTAGGACGAAGTGAATTTGGGTGTCAAACCAAAAGAAAACAAGGTTCAGAAGGCAAAAAAAGTTAAAATTCCTGTCAAAGTTTGTAAGGTATATACAATTTCAGTTATACTTTTTTCTATTGTTGACTCTTCTTTTAAAATCTGGATTTAGTTTGTATTTGTTTGTTTTTAATTCGTGTCATGTATTTGTAGCCTTGGAAGCTCTATATTCTAGTTGGTGAGCCATTTCCTATTACTCATTGGTCATCATACACTAATGTGGACATTGTATCGGTTTTACAGTCAAAGTTGACTGATGTCCAGCTTCGGATGTTTAGGAAAAGCTGTTTTAGCTATTTCCTTGATTTACCTCGAGTTGCTATCCAGGCACAACTTATTCGTTCTTTAATGTTGGTTCAAGATAAGTGTGATCAATTTTATGTGAAATTGAATGACGAATGTGTTTTACATTTTGGTTTTCGAGAATTTGGTATTGTAAGTGGTTTAACCTGTTGTGCTAATGAACATGTTGACGGTAAATTCAGTGGACCCAATAGGTTGGTGGATACTTATTTTTCTGGTTTTGAAGTGGTGTCAAAGAAGTCACTTATTGATTATTTTGAGAAGAAGAAATGGCAGTCTGATGAAGACGCAGTTAAGATTGCAATCATTTATTTCATAAACACATATCCTAGCTGACACAAAAATGCAGCGCTTCTCTCGCCACAATCCACATGACGAACTACTTAAAGAAATGGCAAACTCAAGGAATTGAAGTAGATAAAAGTATTAGTTGGTGTACTTTGTTTCCACGGTGGTGGTCGAATTCGCACTTTAACTAATCTATAAGATATCTTCTCATCAATACATGTATCAATAAGTAATCGTTTCTTTTGAAGTATAACTTTTAATTTCTGCATAAGATTTTAGATTAAATATAGTATAAGATATCTTCTCATCATTACATGTATCAATAAATAATCGTTTTGAAGTTTAATTTCTGCACAAGATTTTGTATTACATATATATATTTTTATAAAATCTTGCTTAATTAATATAATCTCGTTTGATTTAAGGTATTAAATTCGGCATGATAATTTACATTCCTTCTTTGCTTTAGTGAAATTTAAATTCTAAACTCTTATGATCCATTTCAATTTTATTAACCGTTGTGTCTCATTGTACTGTTCCTTAATTTATTTGTTCAAAAAGGATGAGAAGACCCCCTCGAGACATGCATCTTAACTTAGAGTTCTTTTTTCCTGATAAAATTAACTTTTTAAATGATATTTTGAATATTTTCTTCTATTATTATTACAATATCTTATTATAAGTCAAATTTTGTACATAAATAGAACAAGAAAAAGGTACTATTAAACGAGATTAATACTATATATAATGCACTTGAGGTGAACATTGATCAATCATGTTAATTGGTACAACGTACAGGGGTTGTATAATGAGATTCTTCTCTCCTTTTTATATTTAGCATTTAAAACAAGATGTAGGACGAGTTGGCGACTTGTTTTTCTGAGCCAGCAAGGTGACACTAAATAATGCTTGAATGCCTAAAAGTTGAAAAATGATATTTTACAAAAGAACATCATCGACATGCTATTTGTTTCCCCTTTTTTTCTTATTTTTCTATTCATGATTTTACTTGTACTAACATGACTTGGCCTGTGCTAGTACATATACTTCTAAATAATTTTCTTTCACCACACATGTACCAACTTTAATTGTCAAGATCGCTTGCTATGGATTAAACGGGAGAAATATCGATCCAATATATGAAATCTGTTATTATTACAAATTAAATAGCATTCGAAGCATACTGTAAATTACAGTACATAAAAGGCATAACATAGACCATTTTAGGGCAATATATTATATATGGCCTTTACCATTTGCTTTTTGGACAGTTTCCTCAGACGTGCTTTTCTTGTAACAATGGATTCTCTTCTCAATATCTTTGATCGCTTCACACATTGAATTATGAGAGGAGCCTCCTACACTTAGTGCTTTTTCAGCACTCATCTTCAGTTTCTTCACATTTTCCCTCAATTCTTTTCCTTCTCTATATTGCATTACCGTTCTCACTAGTTTCTTTATTTCCTCCCTTTCCACCACTTTCTTCGTTGGCAATACCTTTGGTCGAACAGCCACCCCAAGTCCCTCCGTAAGTATAGTGGCGTTTTGTCTTTGTTCAGCGTATAGCGGCCATGCAATCATTGGCACACCATTCGTTATACTCTCAATGTTCGAATTCCATCCACAGTGCGACAAAAATCCACCGACCGATGGGTGACTCAAAATTCTAACTTGATCAGCCCACATCTGGACCACCAACCCAAAATCTTGTGTTCGTGTTAGAAAACCTTCAGGCAAGTATTGCGGTGTGTCGTCGCCCTCTTTCCCCGTTGTGAAAAATGACTTGTCTGCACCAACCTCGGACGGTGGCCTCACTATCCAAACAAACTTCTGTTGACTTAACTCCAGCCCAAAAGCTAGCTCAGTTAACTGTTTGGATGAAAGGGTTCCACCACTCCCAAAAGACACATACAAAACTGACTCTTGAGTTTGTTCATCCAACCATTTAAGGACAAAATTCCTATTATCACTCCCATCTATGATTTGTTCGTCACGTCTGCATAACGGTCCAATTGGATAAACCGTTGACTTCACGATTGATTTCAATGTTTCATTTTCTCTTAGCGCTTTGAGTGAACCGGGCTCAGCATCTTCCCACGTGTTCATTAATATCCCATCCGATAAACAGAATCCAAGCCCTAGAACTCTCATGTACTCACTATACTGCTGATCATTCCGGTCCAGCATTGGATCCACCACATCTTCCGGTCTAACCGGTTTGCAACCCGGAATTTTCAACGGTTCGTCCTGATCAACATATTGACCCTCAATTTCTTTGTCAAGAACTTGACAGTATACAGTCAAAGCTGTAAACCACGCATTACATGGAACATAAACATAGTTTGGTAACCAAAATTCTTTGGCTATTGGCAAGGCTTCAGTGCAAAAAAGATCAACGATGAGAGCGTCCAGAATATGCTTCTTTGCAAATATTACAGATTTAACAACAGGTAAACTTTCACGCACAAGTACACAAAGTTGGGTGACCATTTTGGTATTAGCATCAATAAGGTTCGAGATATCTACCGCTGGTATTTCAACTATATCAATCAACTTTGATTTATTGGCAGATTTGAGTAGCTCTTTTTCCGCCAGAGAGCTGCCGGAGGTGATGACGAATATGGTGACTGAGACATTATGGTGGGTGGCGAGGTGGCTGCCGAGGACAAGGACGGGGATGATGTGCCCTAAGCCTGGACTTGAGAGAATACCAACATGAAGTTTTTCTGAGCTACCCATAGTTACAAACTAGTACTTGAGATTTGTGAAAGGAAAGAGGGGATACGATGGGACTTACAGGAAATGAAAATGGGAATACAAGAAAATTAAAGTTGATTAACGATTAATATATTTATAGTGATATATATAGAGCCTGTTTATTGGTGACTTCTTAACGTGCGCGCCTCGACGGTCTATATATATGATTTGGTAGTTTGGTACGGTTAGATATATTTGAATGCAGTACGGAATAGATAATTTATCATCAACAACGATAATCGTCTCAAATTTTAAGAACGTAGGTTATGAACAATTCATCAACTTGCAAAAAATAATGTAAGACTACGACTGTAACAATTCATCGACCTGCTAAAAAATGATTGAAGACTAAGATCTTGTAGTGGTTGAGTTTGGGACTAAAATTGTATCACAATGATTTTTGACTCCAGCCTATGTCGATCGTTTAGAGAATCAAACTATCAACGTTTTTCAAAGTACCAACATATAGGCTATTTTATACGTAACTCCCAAATGCAGGAAAAGTTTCCACGTTAAGTTAATGTATCATATTTGGAAAGGTGTTGTAATTAGATTATAAAAGCCTATTAGGGTTTTACAAATAAAAGATGGTTCATATATAGCGCGTAGAATACCATAGAGAGGATTGTGGTAGAATGAATGAGATCAATCACATCCTTAATTAGCTAGAGTTATTGGGTTGTCGTCTTGGAAATTGAGAAATTGAGAACTTCTTGATATGGAGTGCTAAATTAAACTTAAAACTCTTTTAATTAATTAAGTAATCGGCGTAATACTCCCTCCGTCTTAAATTATCTATTGTGTTTCTCTTTTATATGCTCCTTAAGAACCATAATTAGAAGGAGGGTTGGACTATTTTACCCTTATTTGTGTCTTAAGATATAATCTCTTTTCATTGAATATTTATTCTATTTATGTGCTATCTCCATCTTCAAGAACAATTATTCTTAAGAATAAAATGATAAAAATATGATATATTTTGTCTTGAACTTCTAAAATGACAAATAATTTGAGACAACTATTTTTAGTAACCACGACTGTTAATATGAGACAGAGGGAGTACAATTTATCTAATTATTGTCATAATAAAGCTGGGTCTTATCCAGGGGCGTATCTAGAGTATAGTGTATGTGTTAAGTAGGGCTGGACATATATTGGGTAAAACCGATAACCCGAACCGTTAATTGTTTATTGGATTATCGGTATCGGGTTATTGGATTGACGGTTCAATAACGGTTTAGAATTTTTTCACTATTGGGTTATCGGTTCGGGCCTCGGTTTTTCAATTTTGTTAATGGGTTAACCGATAACCCAATAAGAATTAATAAAATTATGACTTTACCCTTATGTATATACATATGCTAGGGCTTCAGTTCATTTTCTCCTATTCTTTCTCAGCCGCACTCTTCCGTTGCTTCATCTTCATTCTTCATATATATTACTAGTCACTCCTAGCGTAAGTCTTTAGTCTTATACAGTACGCTGAGCTTTGACAACATGGCAACATTTTCTTGCCTTCTAGGTGTTTTTCATTTCTGTGTTAGTATTGCCCATGCACAGATCAAGGTTTTGTTCTACGGTTTCTTTTTCAGGTTAGGCATTTGACAAACAACATCTAGTTTATCTTGGACTGTTAGTACTATATGTTTGGACTTGTTAATTTTAAGGTGAAATTATTACAACTTTGTATTAATAATGTATTTGGACAACCGTTGTTGAAGAATTAGTACTATTCCAGTTGTGGCCACCGGACAGAACGCATAAATGGGTAGTATACTATATGTGAATTCTTCTCTTTTTTGCTTAACTCCGGTGAATTGTCTTCTCTTTTTCACTTAACTCTAGATTGAGTTATCTTATCGGGTAAACCGATAACCGAACCAATAATGACCGATAACCGATTAACCGATAACCGATAACCGATATCTTATCGGTTCGGTTATCGGTTTATCAAATTTGTAAACCGATAACCGATATGCTAAATCGATAATATTCATAATCGAACCGAACAGACCGATGCCCCCCCCCCTCCCCCCTAGTGTTAAGTGTTTTTGTCCAGATTTTCTTACCATAATTGGTTTTCCTATCTCATGAAAGAAAGGACAACATATTTACCATAATTGGGTTTTTCTTTTCCTAGAAGGAAAATATAATTCTTCCATAATTGGCTAGTACCTTTTCTTGTAGCAAAATGTTTGGAGTTCTATAAATTGAAGATCCATCCTTCTCATTCAGTAGTATCCACAATGTAGCTATATGGGGTTGAGAGTCGTGTTTAGGGGGAGAACTTTACGGGACAAGTGTTAGTGTGCCACTTGTGTTTGCCTCTTCGTGAGGTTGTTCTCTCGATATTTTGTACTCTCTTTTATATGGTGGATTGCTCATCTCCATTTGTGGGTGTAGGTCAGTTGACCGAACCACGTTAAATGTTTGTGTTTCTTTTGGTATATTTCTCTTTTGTTGTCTGATTTATCGTCGTTCAAGGTTTGCTTACTAGCTTCCGCATGACACCTGACCTGTTATTTCGATCCTAACAGTATGGGTTCCCGGGAACCCAGTAACTTTTGCGTAGACCCTGTATTTTTATTAAAAGATTTACTAAATATCTACAAATATCTAACCGTGAACCCAGTTATTATGGTATATTAATTTGAGATTACGTCGGGAACCCATAAACTTCAAATCCTAGATCCGCCGACCACCTCTGGTCTTATCGATTAGAGTATTCATTTAAAGATTTATAAAATCGCTGCAGAATACGTGCCAAAATATGCTAAGTAATTAACAGTCAAAGTTCTTTAATCTTTTGCTGATTTTAACTATCCAAGTTATCGTCTCAGGATCATCACTGGATTATTTTATCAAGATTGCTTGCAAAGGATGAATGGGGACAAATATCAATCCAAGCAATGAGATTGGTTTATTACGAACGTTATTTGAAGCCCATCATAAAGTTACAGCATAAAGCTTAACGAAAGACCATCGTCTAGCTAGCCATATACCAATCATCTCTTTCCTGCCTATTCAAAAGAAAATGAAAAAAAAAGAAAATTTAATTAGCTTAGCCACATGCTTGCGTACACTTTTGAGACAATTTCCTCAGATATGATTTTCTTGTAACCGTGGTTTCTCTTTTCAATGTCTGAGGAGCCTCCCATACTTGGAGCTTTTTCTACACTCATCTTCAGTTTCTTCACATTTTCTCTCAATTCCTTTATATATATATATATGCTAGTCTCTCGGCACGTCCGATGCACGTGTATATCAAGTCATGTAGTATACATTTTTATAAAATAATATTAATATTATTAAATAAAACTGTGAGCAGATAATTATACATGATGAGTGGACATCCTCTAACCTTCTAAGATGAATAATCAAGGTTTAGTTAGATACATATAATTCTTTTAACTTATTATGATTTTATAAGGTACAAACATGTAATTAAAAGTATGTCACCTAATACTTCCTTATAGATTATTCTTGGTGTTTCTCCCTTTCATGTGTTTCAATTGTTTTGTCAGAACCAGAACTTTTATTGTCAATATTGATAGAGTATAACGTAGTTGACTATGTGAGAAAATATGTTGTGATAGATATAATCCAACATTGCGGATTGTTTGACCCTGCGCACCTTCACGTGTTGGACTTCATCCCATTGTAAGTGATTTCTCTACTTTCATTCTTGATTTGCGTATTGATAAGTACTTGCTGCTCAAGTGCTCTACTGCTCGTTAATGTCTAATTGCTCTGTAAGCCATATCTTAAAGTCCGATATGCAGCTTGCCTTGGGAAATCTTCCTTCGTACCATTAAAAAGATCAAGATTTATGTTTAGGAGTCACTCTACCACACAAGTTTACTATATTCTAAACATTTTTTCTTCCGATGATAATATTATTCTAACTTCTAGTTGATAAAACTATCAGAGATGGGAAGACCTAGTGTAATATTAAGAAATGTGTGCCTAAATGTTGCCCACTTCATATCTATGTGAATTAGATACTTAGATGACATAGAGAAAATTTATTTTATTATGATGATGCTCACCAGGCTCTGAGTTATATGCTTGTGCATCTCATATTGTCACACCTCCTTTTTTACACATCTACCCCGAAGGATAAATGTATAAGGGAGTTTTTCCATTTAAAGTGACATTATTCGAAATGGGATTATTTATTTATTTAGAGTCGCCACTTGGGATAGGATTGGCTTTTGGTGTCCCAAGTCACCGGTTTAACTTGATCCCAAATCGAGGAAAATTTCGACTTCCCAATTGGAGTCTGCGAACCAGAAATTCTGTGTAAGGAATTCTGTTGACCCGAGGGAAGGTGTTAGGCACCCCCGGATCCCGTGGTTCTAGCACGGTCGCTTAAATTATCATAAATGGCTAAAATCTGATTTTTATACATATTTAAACCTATAGTGCAATTTTAAGATTATTTACCGCTTTTTGTTTTTACGAAAGTGAACGTCGTTTAAGAGCGTGTCTTGGGATCACGTCACATGAAATGCACCCGGATCCTAAACACCTCTTATTCAACGTTTTGGGATTCGGATTTGGGTTGCATGAAATGCGCACCCGAGTTTAGGAAAGTAAAATTATTAAAAAGCGTGCCTAAAGTGGCTAGCGTTGTTAACTTTGCGGGGGCCATGGAAATTTGCTAAATGGCACGTCCCGGATTCTATGTATTTTTGAAGGAAATAATTAAAGAGGGCCATGCATTTGTGGTTTTATTTGGCGCGGCGCCCCTCGATTTCATTTTTAAAGGATATTCGACTAAAGCTTGAAGGGCCATGGACTATTGTGTTATCTAAGATGGCCTTCCAAAAATTGTTCTAAAGGTCTTGCTAATTAACTAAGGATTTATTTCGAGCCCAAAATCTAAACCGAGCCCAAATAACAAAAGAAGGGCAGTACAAGGGCATGCCTGGAACACAACTGGGCCGGGAAGAGAGGCTCCATGCCCTAAGATCGAATCTACTGCTTCTGATTGCATTTCCACACAGGAATTGGGCCATAACAAATCATTGCGAGGCCAGCCCAGAATTGGGATCCATGAACTGGAATTTGAAAAGGAAGAGGGAGTAAGAATCAACAAAGCAGGGCAGCAGCAGCAAGTATTTCAGCAGCAGGATTAAACCCAGAGATGATCAAAAGAAATCCAATTGAACCAAATTCGAAACCAAGCAATGTCAATAAAACCAATTATCAAAAATCCAACCCAAACTGAACCAAAACAAACCAATACCCAATCGATTCAACTCATTTCAGGCTTCTGCTACTCAGGGATTGTTTTAACAATGAAACCCTCAAAGATCTCAAAAAAAACTTGAATGGAACAGTGTTTTTAGGAGTTTTTAGCTGCCTAGAATTTTCAGGATTTTTCAATGCTTCCAAAAATCCCCCTTGAGCCTCAAGTAACAATGCCTTTATAGGCAAGTTACTAGGGCAGCCTTAGGGATTCAGTTATTTCATTTTAGTCCCTCTCCAACTTTCCTTTTTGCTACTTAATCCCTCATTTTCTGACTTGTGTCACAAGTTAGCACACTACAATTACTGAAATTATATTGAAGTCCTACTTTGGAAGGTCCTAGAAGATTCTAGTTTCAACTACCATGTGCTATCTAATCCTAAATGTCTAAGCTACCCTTGAATTCATCCTAAAATTACTAACCCCTGAACCTATTTTGCAATTATTAACCCTTGATCTTGGTCTCAATTTACCATTATCATCTATAATCCAATCGATTAAACTAATCAATGCCAACTAATCAAGCTAAACTTACTAATGAATTGAAAACTAAACTTAAAGAATTATTGCTACATTTACTGAATTAAACTAACTATCAGATTTCAGCTATACCCAATTCATTCAATATAAAAATCAGAGTTCCCACTCAAACAGTCCCGCAAAATCAGAACATCATAAAATAAAACTATCAAATAAATCGAATTGCAGAGTTAACACAGACTCAAATTCATCAAAAACTATTATCAATTAAACTAATGAAACAAAACACATTTAATCATGTTTTACTCTAACAATTATTACTAATTAAGAGAACAATTTACTTAACAGTAGACCTATTAATTCAAAACAGGCATGCAGATAAACAGAAATAAAGAAAAATAAAAAATGAAATAACAATCAGAACTTACTGATGAAAACTCCAACCGGCCATTAATGTTTGAATCCTCCGGGATTCTTGACGCGTAACATCCCTAATCGTGTGTTTTCCAAAAGAACACACATGATTAGGGAAGTTATGGTCGAAAATCCCCAAGATTTTCTAATTTAGGGTTTTGCCGGATTTTGATCGGATATTTGGGCAATTCTGGCCATATTTGAGATATGTGGCTATGGGGGTTGGATAGAGGAGGTCAAGGCGGTCCCATGGTGTTAATTTGGGACCGTTTGGCATAACTTGCGACTTGGCCGGAAAATTTCGAATGGATATTCGACGGGTTCTGGTAAGATCTGGAGGCAACGGGTAGTGGATTTGAGTAGAGGAAGAAAAGGGGAATCTGGGGTGTAAATTTTGTGGTCATTGGAACATCGCCGCCGGCGGCGGCGGACGGAGGAGGGGCGGTGGAGCTAGGGCGGAGGGCAGTGGTAGCTGGCGGTGTAGAGTGGAGGTCGGCGGAGCTTAGGTTTGTACGAGGAAGGCAAGTTTTGTCTCAAAATTTTCTAAATAATTCGGACAATTTTATGTAAAATTGGGATTAAGCTTGAACCGTTGGATATGGGGGAAATGAACGGTGGTGATCAAACGACGTCAAAACGACGTCGTTTTGTCATGAAAGGGACTGGACCGGGTTAGGGATTAGATTGGGCCTGGGCATGGGGTGATTTTGGTCCGGTTTTTCTTGGTTTGTTTGGGCTGGCTTGCTCATTTCAGAGCTGGCCCAACAAATTAAACCTATTTTCTTTTCTTTTCTTCTTTTTATTGTTTATTTATTCTATTTATTTTCTTTTCAAAATTAACAAAATCTAAGTTAAATCCCAAACTAATTAATTTCCAAAAAGGAACTAAATCCTAATTTTAAAAGAAAAATTAAGCAAAAAGTGACATTAAAAGAACAAAAATGTAAACGATTTATTATTATTTTTTGGTATTTTTCTCTTATTTTAGTAATATTAATTGATTAAAATATAAAATCTAATTCTAAATGCAAACGTACTATTTTTTGACGTTTTTTTTTTTATATGAATTATAGCAAGTTAAAATGCACACGAAAAATGCAAACGAGACACAAAATCATGCAATTAATTCCTAAAAATTCTAATTCTAATGAATTTATAGGAGTAAATTAAGCGTGGCAAAAATCACATGCTCACACATATAATGGATGAAAAGTTCATCTGTCTTTGATCTAATCTCAGTTTTCTGGGACTTCCTACATCTGTCTTTGATCTAATCTCAGTTTTCTGGGACTTCCTAGGATTGCTAGTACTATATGTTTCCTCATCTCCGTAGCCAATGCATAACATTAAAAGCAACTATCTTCACCTAGAACACCCTAAACTTCTAGCAAGCCCTTCAAACAAAAGTTCATCTGTCTTTAAGAAGCCAAAGTCCTTGTATCTCATCATCAAAATAAACTTCCATTCCAGACAGCTGATCAAGGACGTCCTGAAAATTATTTATGTGATCAAGGATAGGGCTACCTTCCTTGTATTTAAAGGTCATCAATTATTTTAGCAGGAACAACTTGTTGTTCCCAGTTTTTGAAGCATAAAGAGCCTCTAGCTTTTCCCACAATGATCTCGCATGTGTCTCGTTCACAATATAGTTGCAAACATTATCTTCAACCCATTGGCGTATATATCCACATACTTGTTGGTGCTCGAAATCCCAATCTCATCAGATATACTCTCGGGTTTATGAGCTGAAAAAACGGGTAGATGCATCTTCTTCACGAACAACAAATCTTTCACCTTACTTCTCCAAACATTATAATTTCTCCCATTTAAACATACCATCTTGCTCATATTCGCCTCCATTCCGTAACCCTGGATAAATAACCAAGGCTCTGATACCACTGTTATGTCGAGGAAGAGGCAAACCCGAAAATAAAGAAAGTAAAGAACACCAAATTTTAACGTGAAAAACCCTTCAAATCGAAGGTAAAAACCACAGTATCACAAAGATCTAAAAAGCTCCACTATAACAATAAGAGGGTTACAAAAGTTCTCCAAATTGGCTACACAACAAGTGCCAAACACGGAGCAACAATAGCAACAAGAGCAACAACTAATCAATTGAAGAAAGAGTATAATCCACAAAAACGAAGCTGCTGGTCGAGGCTCGAACTCAGATGCTACGAGTCTTCAAATCCGATATCCACAGTTCAAATCCAAGACCAAGATGTTACAAATACTCAGTCAAAATTTCAGCCCGATCCAACGGTTAACAAATCGGAAAACGTGATTTAAAATTGGCTGGTCGGAATAAAAATCTGCAGCAAAACAAATACTTTTCTTCTCTCTTCTCTTTTGATGAAAGCTCTCTCAAAAATCACTCTTATGTGCTTAAGTCTTTCAAAGACTTGTATCAATGAGAATAGAATTATTCTCCAAGGTTGTCCTATTTATAGATCATGAGTGGTGCCTTCTCTTAAAGTCAAAACTCACTCAAAATAGGAATAAACCGAATCCAATTCCAAATAGGAATGGAAACCAAAAGAGAATAGGATTAGGCCATTGGGCCTTTGGCTGGACAAGATGGGCATGTGCCCAACAAACTCCCCCTCCAGCCAAGGGGCCAAATGCGCCTTCAAGTAGAGGAACTATTGACATGCTTCATGCATGCCACTTTACTGCAAAACGCATGCTTATCTGCAAGCTTAACTACGAAGTCCTCAGGCTGCTCCATATAAATCTCCTCATCTAAATCACCATGAAGAAAAGCAGTCTTGACATCCATCTAATCAACCTCTAAATCTAGACTTGCGGCTAAGCCTAGAACCACACGAATAGAGGACATCTTCACAACAGGGGAGAAAATTTCATCAAAGTCAACTCGCTTCTTCTGTCCAAAACCTTTAAGACTAACCTTGCCTTGTATCTAGGCGCAGAGGTATGGTTATCTTGCTTTATTCTGAATATCCATTTGTTAGATAAAGCTCTCTTACCTTTCGGCAATTTCACTAACTCATATGTGCCATTCTCATGGAGTGACTTCATCTCATCTTCCATCGCTTCGATCCAATGATCTTTGTGATTATCTTGCATGGCTTTATCATAATTCTCAGGTTCTCCCATGTCAGTCAAAAGTACATACTCATCAGGAGGATAGCGCATGGATTTTTGCTTCTCCCTTGCAGATCTTCTAAGAGAGGTTTCAGGAGCATTCGAAGTAGTTACCCGTGCAGGAATTGGTTGTTGGTCAACCACAACTTTATCAATTGGAGCATCCATAACATCTATACCATGATGATCATTTTGATCTTGATCACTATCTCCATCATTGTCTTGGGTTCCTTCATGTGCAATAGGTGCCTTAGCAATTGAAACTGGATCAATATCAACTAAGCTCTCATTACTCTGAGAATCTATCTTCTCAGCTTTGTCAATATCTTCAATAGTTTGGTCTTCAAAGAATATTGCATCACGACTTCTAATAAGTTTATTATCAATTGGATCATAAAAACGATACCCAAACTCATCTTGACCATAACCGATAAAGATGCACTGCTTAGTTTTGACATCCAGTTTCGATCTCTCATCTTTAGGAATATGCACACAAGCTTTACACCCAAAAACTCTCAGGTGATCATAAGAAACATCTTTGGCAAACCAAACTCTGTCTGGGACATCACCATCCAAAGCAACAGCAGGAGACAAATTGATAACATAGGCAACAGTGTTAAGTGCTTCCGCCCAAAATGTATTTGGAAGTTTAGCCTCTGAAAGTAAGCATCTAACTCTCTCAACTAGAGTTCTATTCATCCTCTCTGCCAAACCGTTCAATTGAGGCGTCTTGGGCGGAGTTTTCTGATGACGAATTCCTTGTTCCTTGCAATAGTTATCAAAGGGACCACAATATTCACCACCATTGTCAGTGCGAATACATTTTAATTTCTTCCCCGTCTGTCTCTCAGCTAAGGCCTGAAATTCCTTAAACACGCCAAGTGCTTGATCTTTAGATTTCAAAGGATATACCCAGAGCTTACGCGAATGATCATCAATGAAGGTCACAAAGTAAGTGCACCACCTTTTGACTTTACTTTAAAAGGACCACACAAATCAGAGTGTACTAGCTCCAATAAATCGGGCTTTCTTGAGGGAGGATGGCTATGAAAGGAAACACTTTTCTGTTTGCCAGCTAAACAATGGATACACCTTTTCAGCTTTGCTTGTTTCAATCCAGAAAGCAAACTTTTCTCAGCCAAACACGTAATCCCCCTATCGCTCATATGACTCAATCTTTTGTGCCACAATTCTGATAAAGTGTCACTTTCCACCAGATTTATGGAATCATTAAGAATAAGCCCTGTGTCACATATAAATGGCCAGACTTGACTCCTCGAGCCACTACTAACGAGCCCTTGGTGAGCTTCTATTGGCCATTAAATAGGGCATTATGGTAACCTTCATCGTCTAATCTTCCTAAGAAGATCAAATTGAAAGGAAAGTCTGGAGCATGCTTGACATCTTGAAGAACTAACGTTGAACCATTATTAGTTTTCAAACAAACTGTGCCAACACCAAACACCTTAACTTCACTGGCATTGCCCATCTTTAACACTCCATAATCAAGAGGAGTATAAGATGAGAAAAAGTCTTTTCTTGGTGTGACATGCGAGGTAGCTCCAGAATCTACTATCCAGCTCGTCTCATGGGATACCAAATTGATGACGTTTTCATCATAAGCAAAAAGAAGGTCATCTCGAACAATAGCAGCAACATTGTTCTCGTTATTTTCAACTTTCTTTCCTTCTCTAATGTCTTGCAACAACTTGCGGCAAAACCTTTTGATATGTCCTTTCTTGCCACCGTGGTTGCATGTAATATTATGGTATTTGGACCTTGACTTATTTCTACTTTTACCTCTATTCCACGAGCCTCTTGTTCTATCTCTCCCCCGGTCTTCTGTAACCAAGATATCTACTTCTGAAGACGAACCCTGAGATTTTCTCCTTACTTCCTCGTTCAACACATCACTCCTGGCATATTCCATGGTCACCTTACCTCCAAGAGCTGAATTTGTCAAAGAAACACGAAGAGTTTCCCAAGAGTCAAGCAGAGTATTAAGAAGCCAAAGTCCTTGTATCTCATCATCAAAATAAACTCCATTCCAGACAGCTGATCAAGAACGCCCTGAAAATCATTTATGTGATCAAGGATAGGGCTGCCTTCCTTGTATTTAAAGGTCATCAATTGTTTTAGCAGGAACAACTTGTTGTTCCTAGTTTTTGAAGCATAAAGAGCCTCTAGCTTTTCCCACAATTATCTCGCATGTGTCTTCTTCACAATATGGTTGCAAACATTATCTTCAACCCATTGGCGTATATATCCACATACTTGTTGGTGCTCGAAATCTCAATCTTCATCAGATATACTCTCGGGTTTATGAGCTCAAAAAAACGGGTAGATGCATCTTCTTCACGAACAACAAATCTTTCATCTTGCTTCTCCATACATTATAATTTCTCCCATAAACATACCATCTTGCTCATATTCGCCTCCATTCCGTAACAACCCCGATAAATAACCAAGGCTCTGATACCACTGTTATATCGAGGAAGAGGCAAACCCGAAAATAAAGAAAGTAATGAACACCAAATTTTAACGTGAAAAACCCTTCAAATCGAAGGTAAAAACCACGGGATCACAAAGATCTAAAAAGCTCCACTATAACATAAGAGGGTTACAAAAGTTCTCCAAATTGGCTACACAACAAGTGTCAAACACGGAGCAACAATAGCAACAAGAGCAACAACTAATCAATTGAAGAAAGAGTATAATCCACAAAAACGAAGAAGTTGTTCGAGGCTCAAAATCAGATGCTACGTGCCTTCAAATCCGATCTCCACCGTTCAAATTGAAGACCAAGATGTTACGAACATAAATTTCAGCCCGATCCAACAGTTAACGAATCAAAAAACGTGATTTGAAGTTGACTGGTCGGAATAAAAATCTGCAGCAAAACAAATACTTTTCTTCTCTCTTCTCTCTTGATGAAAACTCTCTCAAAAACCACTCTTATGTGCTTAAGTCTTTCAAAGACTTGTATGAATAAGCATAGAATAATTCTCCAAGTTGTCCTATTTATAGATCATGAGTGGTGCTTTCTCTTAAAGACAAAATTCAATTCCAAATATGAATGAAAACCAAAAGAGAATAGAATTAGGCCATTGGACCTTTGGTTGGACAACATGGGCATGTGCCCAACATATATAACCTTACGAAGCACTTACAAACATAAAGCGATGACTACAATCATAGTCTCCAAAAATTACAGGACGAACACAAGTGTAGGCTTAATTAAAAGTATTATGTATTCAAGCAGTACATCTTAAAAGTAGCAAATAACTGTTACTCCTGTAATCATCTCCAAATTATAAACTATAATCATCTCCAAAATATAACCATTTCGCAGAACATATGTCAACTCAATAACAAAATGTAAAAGTAGATTAGTAAATCAATTGAGAAACACAGCCAAGCCAATGAGAAGCATAAGAAATTTGTATGCGCCGAAAGTCTCTTTGCAGTGAAAGCCAAGTAGTGGCGGAGATATGACTGATATGGTTAGATTGAAGTGGCGCTGGAATATAATCCCCGCCTTTGTTATCAACAAATCGTTACCGGTGCATCCTTATTCCCATTTCTCCAGTAAGTCGGCAATATAGTGCAACGTATCGGGTTGAAGAAACAAATAACAGGGGCGACCTTCTAGACCGAGTAAAGTTGCTTTCCATGAGCAATTTATGTTAGAGAAAATACATAAGTTGCCCACCAAACTTGTCCGGAAAAATCATTTACACACCTTAATTTTACGAACGATTTATGTCCCCCCTATTCTTGTTAGAGGTGAATTTTATATCACCCTAGATGATGACATGGCAAATGCGGTAATTTCACTCTCCCAAAATCGCTTGTAAGAGGAAAATAATTAAAAATAGACACATTTTTAGTGTATGCTTCCCTTTTTCTTTTACTTCTTTTATTATTTTTTTCTCTCTCTGCCTTTTCTTCTTCTCGTCACCATTGCCATTTCCCACCCAAAGATGCCACCGTATCTCCATTCTCTGCCATACCACCATCACATCTTCTTTTTGTCTTTTTTTTTTTCTTTCTTAAACAACATTCAAAAAAATTAAAAGGGGAATTAAACTGACCATAATAGCAAAAGGAGAAGCCTACATGAGAATGTTTCCCACAATGCAAATGCTACCTACAATAGCAGATCTTTTTTTGTGGGTTTGAACAAGCCAATTACATGATGACGAACAAGGAAGAGAGTCTTCTATCTAAGTACAAAAATGCAGCATGCATTATGTTTGATTCTTAAGCTATTCACGTGATGGCAAATCCATACTTCCTTCCACAAGAAAGAGGAATAGGTAAACTCTACATGCTGAAATTTAAATAACTTATTTTCACACTGCGTATGATAAGTCGATCATCTTCCAACTGTAAGGCAAAAGAGAGACTCCAGAAACACATTCCTACTTAAGCCAATGTTTCAGAAAAAAAAATTACCAGCAGAAGCAGGCAGTTTTCAATCTAGTAGCTCAACTAAGCCTAGTAGAAAGGTTGCAGATGGGGTTTTTTTCTGAAAAGAAGAAGACAAAAAATAGAAGGAGAAAACTACTTTCAGAGGATGAGAGAGAAAATTCTCCTAGGCATGGAAATCGAGGCTTAACTGGTTTAGTTCTTTTCAGGCGGTAGAAGAGTTTCTCCGAGGCATGGAAATTCTCCTAGGCATGGAAATCGAGGCTTAACTGGTTTAGTTCTTTGCCGAAGTTTGAGGGATTTTAACTGCCTGAAAAATTTGGGATTTGCCGGCGTCATTTTTCCGACAAGGAGTTTTCCCCTACGTTTTAAAGCTGAAATGATGTGGTGATGAAGATGACCGAGGAAAAAAAGTAACGAAATAAGTAAAAAAAAATAAAGCAGCTTTTGACACATGACGCGTGTACTACACATATCCACCACAAGACTGATTATGAGTTACCAACGGGGTATAAAATTCACCTCAACTAAAAATAGGGGGACATAGGTGACCCGCAAAGTTAAGATATGTAAGTAACTTTTCCGGACAAGTTTGATGGTCAACTTATGTATTTTCTCTTTATGTTGTGGTATTCCGAAGGAGCATATCCCATCACATGGATAAGTAACGAATTCTCTAAAGTCTGGATGAACACATCGATTCGGATCTAGTTGGGGTTTTTTTGCATGGCCGGTTTTTTCCCAGTAAGTACATAATTAAGTTTTTAAAATAAGAAGGGTAAAAAAAGTAATTTAACTTTTCAAATAAGGGCTTCCTGCTTTTAAAGTACTAGTATCTATGAACGTTCGTTGCACGTTAATAATGGCACGTGATGATTTAAACATTTATTGATATAAAGGACAATAAAATTTAATTAATTAGAGAATTTTTACGTATACAACAATCATCTAAATGCCGAAAAATATTATTATATTATCATAATACATGAATTTGAAATAAAAAGACATCATCAAAACTTAGACAAATGATCAATTTTGTCATTTTAGTTAGATAATTATAAATTATAGTTTAAAAGTATTTAATGTGATGGTATCTTAAACAACACTTCTTTGTGGACAATATTTTTTTTGTGTGTATGTTTCCTCCTAATGTGTTGGTTGCTCCGCCTTACCCAGAACTCTCGTTGTCGATCTTGATATCCCTCTTGAAAGTGAAACATACAGTTATTTTTGCAAGAAAATATATTTGCGGTAAATATAGTCCGATAGTTAAGATGTTTTTTCTTGTGCTTTATTTATTATATTTGTAAAACATAAACATACTAAAAATTATTTTCACATAAATTTAAAAGGATATTCCTTAGTTTCGAAAGACGAAAGTTGAATTCAGGGATAAGAATATACTTAAAAGCACATTAACCAATATCATAATTTTTTCATGTATGACGCTATTGTCAAAACTTCTATATACCATCTTTGTGCTATTACACAAGCTATTGGGCGTATCTAGGTGGAGCTGGAATACCACTGGCTACTGGAAGAGCTGAATGAACGGGGCGACCCATATGACCCCTACCATGATGACCTGCAGCTGGGGCATGGGCACCAGAATAATGGCCCGACTCTCGAGACCTCTTGGCCTCCCTCTCCTCTCTGTCCCTAGCATGCATACCCTCAATCCTCCTAGCAATGCTCACCACCTGCTGATAAGATATATCCATCTCTAACTCACGAGCCATGCTAGATCTGATGCTGGGAATAAGCCCCTCAATGAACCGCCGAACCTTCTCGCGAACCGTAGAAACCAAAGCTGGTGCATGTCTAGCCAAGTCAATGTAACAGACATCATACTCCGAGACAGTCATAGTACCCTGGCGCAAATGCTCAAACTCCACGCGCCAGGCGTCCCTAAGACTCTGGGGGACATACTCCCTTGTGAACATATCTGAAAACTGAGCCCAAGTGAGGGAAGCTACCTCATCCGGACTGTCTAACTCATAAGCACGCCACCACTGATAGGCGGCTCCTCGAAGCTGGAAAGTAGTGAAGGAAACCCCGCTCGATGATATGCCCATAGTGCGGAGAATACGGTAACACTCCTCCAGAAATCCCAAGGCATCCTCTGATGCTTCCCACTGAATACAGGAGGATCATATTTCTTAAACATCTCAAGTCTCCGCTGCTCATCCTCTGAAGCCGCTGCCCTGTCCTCGGGCTGAACTGGCACTGCAGGCGGCGCAGGAATAACCCTTGGGACTTGATCAACATGCACTCGCTGCTCAGGAGTGCGGGCGTGGGGAGTTTGCATGCACTCCTCCCCCGGCCTGGGATGTGGCTGCAGTAAGGGGAAGCAACCCTGCCTGAGCCAAAGTGGTGTACATGCTTATAAACTATGCCAAAGTCTCCTGGAGTGCTGGAGTAGTAGTGGCAGACGTATCAGGTGTCTGGACTCCGGATGGTACTGCTGGTGGTCCCTCGGCGGCAGCTCGCGCGGGAGCTCTGGCTGCACCACGAGCGCGTCCTCGGCCTCTACCCCGGCCCCGGCCTCTGATGGCTCTAGTACGGGGCACAGGTGCCTGGTCATCTCGAGTAGCACGTGTCCTCACCATCTGTGAGAGAATAGAAAGACAGAAGTTTAGAATTGGGATATCAAAATCTCGCACGACAAGGAACTCAAATGAAGTGAAATTTTTCCTAACAGTTACATAGCCTCTCGTAGATAAGTACAGACGTCTCTGTACCGATCAGCGAGACTCTAATAAACCGGCTTGTAATCCATGACTCCTATGAACCTAGTGCTCTGATACTAACTTGCCACGATCCCAGTTCGCCCTCCGTGAACTATCGTGATAGCACCTAGTCTCTACGACTAGATATGCGTAACAATGCGGAAAATAAACTAAACTTGCGGAATAAATAGTCAAAAGCCAAAAATAACTGAAGGAAACAATATTTAAATGCCGCTCGACATATACACACAACTTCTCAAAATCTTATACACTATCCCAAAATCCGGAAACTCACGGATCCACAAGCTGAGATAACACTACATAGCTCTAATCTCCGAAATGTCTAACAATAACAGAAAGTACAGAAGGGCTAAGTACTAAATGCAGGAATAGAAGAGACTCCTCGGTCTGCGGACGCGGCAGATATACCTTGAAGTCCCGTAGAATCGCCTCGCCTCAAGAATGGTAAGCCTGAGTAGAGGTACCTGGATCTGCACATGAAAAACATGCGCAGGAAGGGCATGAGTACACCACAGCGGTACTCAGTAAGTGCCAAGACTAACCTCGGTTGGGTAGTGACGAGGAAGTTCAGGGCCCTACTGAAGTTAAATAAGATATAAGGTTTAACAATGTGAAATAAACAGTGTAAATAAGTAACACAGGATATAAAGGACATCACAACTATCACAGAGGCAAGTAAAACACCGAGAATACAACTCAGCTCCAAGATAACAACCGGGGATCTCCCAGGATACCGTCCTGTAGTCCCCAAATATAAATATCATATCTAGTGGATCTCCCGGGTGCAGTCCCGTAGTCCAACTCATAAATGTGCAGGGGGATCTCCCGGAATGCAATTCCGTAGTCCCAAAGTAAAAATACAGGGGAGCTCCCGGGATACCGTCCCGTAGTTCCAAAGTAAAAGTGCAGGGGGATTTCCTGGAATACCGTTCCGTAGTCCCAAAGTAAACATGCAGGGGAGCTCCCGGGATACCGTCCCGTAGTCCCACAGTAAATACGCAGCAACACCAGAAATTTCAATTCAATCAATTTCATATCAAATAGGAAGCAGGTAATCCTAACCTAGCATGGTTCACGTAATACAATTAAGGCAGTTAAGGCAAATAGAGCAATTTAGTCAAGTAGACATGCTTCTCTAGGCTACAGCAGGTTTAATTTCCAAACAGTGTAAGTAAGAAAAGGAAGAACACAATTCAAGGCTATTTTTAATGAAAAACCAGATATCCAACAATTTGCACAAGTACGCGCTCGTCACCTCATGTACGAGGCATTTCAATTACCACAATATCAATCCTAAGGGGAAAGGTCCCCCACGCAAGGTTAGACAAGCCACTTACCTCGAACAAGTGCAAGTCAACCCGAAACCACACCTTTGCCACGAGTATCCGACTCCAAATGGCCAAAATCTATTCAATTCAATTTCATATTGTAAATAACACCTCAAGTAACTGATTCTATAATTAAATTCTAAGCTAATACGTGAAATTAGGTAAAATGACCAAAACACCCCTCAGGCTTACGTCTCGAAATCGGATAAAATTTACATTTTTAGAAAACTCGTACTCTCACGAGTCTAAACATAACAAGAACACTGAAATCGGAGTCCAAATTAGGGGTGTGCATTCGATTTATCGATTCGATTTTTACCCTTATCGATAATTACTTATCAATTATCGATTTGTACATATTCTTATCGTTATCGTTTCAATAAAGTTTCGATTTTTTCGATTTCGATTTATCGATTTTGGGGGCTTATCGATTCGGTTATCGATTACACCAATAAGAAAATTTATGGAATTCCACGGAAAGTATATCGCTATAAACGCGCCTAACTAATATGGACAAAAAGAAGCTAAAATAAGACGAACATCATTTATAATATAAAAATTATGTCAACAAGCACATGCAACAAAACTAAAGTAAGGGATCAAATGTATGCCACCAACACTCCAAAGGTATAAAAAAAACAAAACAAAACAAAACACATCATCACGGCTAATTCTGTTTTTCATTAATTTGAACTTCATTCCCTTGATCTTTAAATATGATCATTCCTCAAAAGTGTGGTAGAGGAAATAATAGGGTAAGGGACTTAAGGTAAAGGAAAGGGTATAGATTAGGGAAAATAATATTGTATAGCCGCTTTCAAAATAGTAGCGGAATATATATACATTATGTATGTTATATTAATCTACACAAATAGGTAATTACTCATTTAACAAGTGTCTACAGTCTAGTGGTGTGCATTCGATTTATCGATTCGATTTTGACCCTTATCGATAATTACTTATCGATTATCGATTTGTACATATGCTTATCGTTATCGTTTAAATAAGGTTTCGATTTTTTCGATTTCGATTTCGATAACAAATAATCGATTCGATTTATCGATAAACCGATTCGAATGCACACCCCTAGTCCAAATGACCCCTCAAATCCTCATTTAAAGGCCTCTTAAACTCAAGCCCTAATTACCCATTTTTCCCAAATTTCTCATCACTAATTAGGTCTTTAATCACATAAAAACGAGTTATGAAGTCAAGGACGTTGCCTCCAAGCGATTCCCCTTTGTTTTCCTCAAAAATCTCTCTCAAAAGCTTCAAACCCGGATGAAAGTGGTGAAAGAATGACTAAATTTCGCAAAGGCAACTATTTATGTGTTCTGCCCAGCGATTCCCGCATTTGCGGCCCTGGGACAGCATCTGCGGTCCCGCTTCTGCGAAAGTACGTCGCATCTGCGACTTTCATTTAAATGACCAGGAACCGCATCTGCGATTGTCCTTCCGCAGATGCGCCACCGCTTCTGCGGTATTCCTTCCGCATCTGCGGAACCTGAAGGAAAAACCAAAAATCCGCTTCTGCGGTCTTCTTAGCCGCTTCTGTGGTTCCCAAACCGCAGATGCGAAAATACCAGAAGCAACAAAAATACAGCAGCTGCAACATTTTTCTAAATTTCTCGTTAACCACCCGAATTCACCCCGAGGCCCCCGGGACCTCAACCAAAAGCACAAACATCACCTAATACCTTATTCAAACTTGTACCAATCTTCAAAACACTTCAAACAACATCAAAATAACCAAAACACATCGGATTCAAGCCTAAGTTTCTAAAATCTCCCGAATTCCGCTTTTGATCAAAAACCCAACCAAACCACGTCCGGATGACCTGAAATTTTGCACACACATCCCAAATGACATAACGGAACTACTTTAACTCTCAGAATTCCATTCCGACCCTCGGATCAAAATCTCACTATCGAACCGGAACTTCAAAAATTCAACCTTCGGCATTTCAAGCATAAATTAGCTACGGACCTCCAAAACAAAATCCGAACACGCTCCTAACCCCAAAATCACCCAACGGAGCTAACGGAACCATTAGATTTCCATTCCGAGTCCATCTTCACACTGTTCCAACTACGGTCAACTTTCCAACACTTAAGCTCTCATTTAGGGACTAAGTGTCCCAAAGCTCTCTGGAACTCAAAACCGAACGTCCCGACAAATCAAAATAGCAGAAATAAACTTGGGGAAGCAGTTAATAGGGGATCGGGGTGTAATTTTCCAAAACGACCGGCCGGATCGTTATATCCTCCCACACCTAAACATTCGTTCGTCCTCGAACGAGCACAAAGACATACCTGAAGTAGTGAAAAGATGAGGGTACTGGCTGCGCATATCCTGCTCGGTCTCCCAGGTCGCCTCCTCGACCGGCTGACCCCGCCACTGAACCTTCACTGATGCAATGTTCTTTGACCTTTGCTTCCTAACCTGCCTGTCTAATATTGCCACTGGCTCCTCAACATAAGATAGATCCTTCTCCAACTGGACTGAGCTGAAATCCAACACGTGCGACGGATCACCGTGATACCTCCGGAGCATCGAAACATGAAATACCGGATGAACTCCTGCCAAGCTTGGAGGCAAGGCAAGCTCGTAAGTAACCTCCCCAACACGCCTCAATATCTCAAAAGGGCCAATAAACCTCGAACTCAACTTCCCCTTCTTCATAAATCTCATAACGCCCTTCATAGGCGAAACGCGAAGCAGAACCCGCTCTCCAACCATATAGGAAACATCACGAACCTTCCGATCCGTGTAACTCTTCTGTCTGGACTGGGCTATACGGAGTCTATCCAGAATCACCTTGACTCTTTCCAAAGCGTCCTGAACCAAGTCTGTGCCCAATAATCTGGCCTCACCTGGCTCGAACCAACCCATCGGAGATCTACATCGCCTATCATATAAGGCCTCGTACGGTGCAATCTGGATGGTGGACTGATAGCTGTTGTTGTAGGCAAACTCCGCCAATGGCAAGAACTGATCCCAAGAACCTCCAAACTCAATCACACACACACGGAGCATATCCTCAATAATCTGAATAGTGCGCTCAGATTGTCCATTCGTCTGAGGGTGAAATGGTGTGCTCAACTCCACCCGAGTACCCAACCCCTGCTGTACGGCTCTCCAGAATCGCGTGTGAACTGAGTACCTCTGTCTGAAATGATGGAAACTAGAATACCATATAGATGGACAATCTCCCGGATATAAATCTCCGCCAACCGCTCCGAGGAATAGGTAGTACACACAAGGATGAAATGCACGGACTTGGTCGGCCGATCCACAATAACCCAAATGGCATCGAACTTCTTCAAAGTCCGTGGGAGCCCAGATATGAAGTCCATGGTGATCCGCTCCCACTTCCACTCCGGAATCTCTATCTGCTGAAGCAATCCAGCCGGCCTCTGGTGCTCATACTTCACCTGCTGAAAATTAAGGCACCGAGCTACAAACCCAACTATATCCTTATTCATCCGCCTTCACCAGTAGTGCTGCCTCAAATCCTGATGCATCTTTGCGGCAACCGGATGAATGGAATACCGCGAACTATGGGCCTCCTCTAGAATCAACTCTCGAAGCCCATCAACATTGGGTACACAAACCCGACCCTGCATCCTCAGTACTCCGTCAGCACCAATAGTCACATCTCGAGCATCGCCATGTAACACTTTGTCCTTGAGGACAAGCAAATAAGGATCATCAAACTGACGCTCCCGGATACGGTCAAACAAGGAAGACCGAGAGACCACACAAGCTAGAACCCGACTGGGCTCCAAAAGGTCCAATCTCACAAACTGGCTGGCTAAGGCCTGAACATCCATCGCCATAGGCCTCTTTGCTGCTGGTAAATAAGCCAAACTCCCCAAACTCTCTGCCTGGCGGCTCAATGCATCGGCCACCACATTGGCCTTGCTCGGGTGATACAAGATAGTGATGTCATAGTCCTTCAGCAGCTCTAGCCATCTCCTCTGACGCAAATTAAGGTCCTTCTGCTTGAACAGATGGTGCAAACCCCGGTGATCAGTATATATCTCAAAAGGCACACCGTACAAGTAATGACGCCAGATCTTCAAGGCATGAACAATTGCAGCTAACTCAAGATCATGGACAGGATAATTCTTCTCATCTATCTTCAACTATCTAGACGCGTAGGCAATCACCCTACCGTCCTACATCAATACCGCTCCAAGGCCAACTCTCGACGCATCACAATAGACAGTATAAGACCCCGAACCAGTAGGCAATATCAAAACTGGGGCTGTAGTCAAAGTTGTCTTGAGCTTTTGAAAGCTCTCCTCGCACTCTTCCATCCACTGGAATGGAGCACCCTTCTGGGTCAGCCTAGTCATAGGTGTTGCAATAGATGAAAACCCTTGAACAAATTGACGGTAATAACCCGCCAAGCCAAGAAAACTACGGATCTCTGTAGCTGAGGATCGTCTGGGCCAACTCTGCACGACCTCCACTTTCTTCAGATCCACTTGAATACCCTCTCTTGACACTACATGACCCAAGAACGCCACGGATAGCGGTTATTCACTGTCAATCTTAGAAAACACACAAGCACCCTGCAACTGGTCGAACAGGTCATCAATACGAGGCAAAGGATAGCGGTTCTTCACTGTCACCTTATTCAACTTGCGGTAATCAATACACATGCGCATAGTACCATCATTCTTTTTTACAAATAATACAGGAGCACCCCAAGGCGATACACTGGGCTGAATGAAACCCTTATCAAGTAATTCCTGCAATTTCTCCTTCAACTCCTTCAACTCAAGAGGAGCCATACGGTACGGAGGGATAGAAATGGGCTGAGTGCCCGGCAACAGATCAATGCCAAAATCAATGTCTCTATCGGGTGGCATGCCCGGAAGATCAGCTGGAAACACATCAGGGAAATCCCGCACTACTGGAACTGAATCAACAGAAGGAGTATCCATACTGGCATCTCTCACATAAGCTAAGTACGCATCACAATCTTTCTCAACCATACGCTGAGCCTTAAGGAAAGAAATAACTCTACTGGGTGTAACCTAAAGCACCCCTCCACTCAATACGCGGTACACCTGGCATGGCCAGTGTCGCGGTTTTGGCATGACAACCAAGAATAGCATAATGGGGCGACAACCAGTCCATGCCCAAGATAATATCAAAATCAACCATGCTGAGCAATAATAGGTCGGCTCTGGTCTCAAAACCACCAAGAATAACCAAACATGACCGGTAAACGTGGTCCACAACAAGAGAATCTCCCACATGAGTAGAAACATAAATTGGGGAACTCAAAGAATCCCGAGGTACACCCAAATGCGGAGCAAAATAAGAAGACACATAAGAATAAGTGGAGCCTGGATCAAATAGAACGGATGCATCTCTGTGACAAACCAAGATAGTACCTGTGATGACAGAGTCGGAGGCGACAGCCTCGGTACGGGCTGGAAGAGCATAATATCTGGCCTGTCCTCCCCCTCAAGGGCGACCTCCACCTCCCCGACCTCCACCTCTAGCTGGATGGGCCGGTGGAGTGGCAACTGGTGCTGGGACCATAGCTTGAGAGCTTTGCGGGACTTGTTATGGCTGTGGAGTCTGCGGAGGTGCATCCCTCCTAAGTCTGGGGAAATCCCTCACNCAAAACCCGAAAACTCACGGATCCACAAGCTGTGATAACACTACATAGCTCTAATCTCTGAAATGTCTAACAATAACAGAAAGTACAGAAGGGCTAAGTACTAAATGCAGGAATAAAAGAGACTCATTGGTCTGCGAACGCAGCAGATATACCTCGAAGTCCCGTAGAATCGCCTCGCCTCAAGAATGGTAAGCCTGAGTAGAGGTACCTGGATCTGCACATGAAAAACATACGCAAGAAGGGCATGAGTACACCACAGCGGTACTCAGTAAGTGCCAAGCCTAACCTCGGTTGGGTAGTGACGAGGAAGGTCAGGGCCCTACTGAAGTTAAATAAGATATAAGGTTTAACAGTGTGAAATAAACAGTGTAAATAAGTAACACATGATATAAAGGACAGCACAACTATCACAGAGGCAAGTAAAACACCGTAAGAGAATACAACTCAACTCCAATATAACAACCGGGGATCTCCCAGGATACCGTTCTGTAGTCCCCAAATATAAATATCATATCTAGTGGATCTTTCGGGTGCAGTCCCGTAGTCCAACTCATAACTGTGCAGGGGGATCTCCCGGAATGCAATTCCGTAGTCCCAAAGTAAAAATACAGAGGAGCTCCCGGGATACCGTCCCGTAGTCCCAAAGTAAAAGTGCAGGGGGATTTCCAGGAATACCGTTCCGTAATCCCAAAGTAAACATGCAGGGGAGCTCCCGGGATACCATCCCGTAGTCCCAAAGTAAATACACAGCAACAACAGGAATTTCAATTCAATCAATTTCATATCAAATAGGAAGCAGGTAATCCTAACCTAGCATGGTTCACGTAATACAATTAAGGCAGTTAAGGAAAATAGAGCAATTTAGTCAAGTAGACATGCTTCTCTACGCTACAACAGGTTTAATTTCCAAACAGTGTAAGCAAGAAAAGGAAGAACACAATTCGAGGCTATTTTTAATGAAAAACCGGATTTTCAACAATTTGCACAAGTACGCGTTCGTCACCTCACGTACGAGGCATTTCAATTACCACAATATCAATCCTAAGGGGAAAGGTCCCCCACGCAAGGTTAGACAAGCCACTTACCTCGAACAAGTGCAAGTCAACCCGAAACCACGCCTTTGCCACGAGTATCCAACTCCAAATGGCCAAAATCTATTCAATTCAATTGCATATTGTAAATAACACCTCAGGAAATTGATTCTATAATTAAATTCTAAGCTAATACGCGAAATTAGGTAAAATGACCAAAATGCCCCTCAGTCCCACATCTTGGAATCGGATAAAATTTACATTTTTAGAAAACTCGTACTCTCACGAGTCTAAACATAACAAGAACGCTAAAATCGGAGTCCAAATGACCCCTCAAATCCTCATTTAAAGGCCTCTTAAACTCAAGCCCTATTTACCCTTTTTTCCCAAATTTTTCATCACTAATTAGGTCTTTAATCACATAAAAAATGAGTTATGAAGTCAAGGACGTTACCTCCAAGCGATTCCCCTTTGTTTTCCTCAAAAATCTCTCTCAAAAGCTTCAAACCCGGATGAAAATGGTGAAAGAATGACTAAATTTTGCAAAGGCAACTATTTATGTGTTCTACCCAGCGATTCCCGCATTTGCGGTCCTGGTCAACTTTCATTCCGAGGCCGTCTTCACACTATTCCGACTATGGTCAACTTTCCAACACTTAAGCTCTCATTTAGGGACTAAGTGTCCCATAACTCTCCGAAATTCAAAACCGAACGTCCCGGCAAATCAAAATTATAGAAATAAACTGGGGGAAGCAGTTAATAGAGGATCGGGGCGTAATTTCCAAAAACAAACGGCCGGGTCGTTACATCAACATATTCATTTCTGCTAGCTAAGATATCTTTTTAATTCTATCGTGCGATTTGCATAAATTGCATTTTAATCTAATCATAGAAATATTTCTCTTATTAAATGCATTACTATTACCATAGGGATTGATAATCAAGTGTTCAGGAAGAACCAAATCATCTTTTATTGGATGCTCTTTTTCGTTTCCTACACGAAGCAAGAAGACACTGAATACTGGATCTGTTCTTACTTTATATTTCTTGTCAGTTGAATCTTTTTCGTTTGAGTCCAAAAGTATAACTTTGGCAATCTAGCTTTTACAGTCTTTGCTTTGTCGATTTTGGAAGTACTGGTGGTGCTTGACAGAAATCACCTCCTAAACCATTAATTTTTCACCAAACGACTCATTAATCAATATCCAATATATCTCTAGAACTCTGGGCAATTATTTCAATCATTTGACACTTAGCCATAAGTGCTTCATCCCATATTATCAATTTTGCTTTCCTTATAGATTTAGCACTATTGCTCTGCTTTAATATATTTGTGATGGTTATTTAAGTTGTTTGAAGAGGTACATCACATCTAAAGTGGGTGGCCTCACAATAAAATCGTTGTTGGTACACCACTTGCTATTGTTGCTAATAATGTCATGCCTCTTGATATAATATTTGTAAGTAATGCATGACATAGAAATATTATTTCGATTCCGTCGGAGGCATCTACAAAGAATATTCCCGTTATACCAGAGTTGACTCTTTATATAATCTTGAAAGCTTGTTCTTGTTTAGGATTTAGCTTTGATTGTGCCTCCTCAGACACTTGTATATCATTTTGATTCTTAATAATATACTAACATTTTTACTTTGTGTTCTAACGCTCATTTTATGGAATAAATTTATGTACCCTAAGATTTTCTTTAAACTTGAGTAAGAATTTTACTCGTATGATGAACTTAAAAAATAATTGAATTGGATTCTCTTGCTAAATAATTAATTAAAGGATTTAATTATTTGGTTTTAACATAAAAAATAATTTATTCTATGTTGATTCGGATATTAATATTGGTTCATCTCTTATTTTGAATATTTAATATTAATTATAATTTTATCCGCCATAAATTTATTTTCAAAGAGTAAAAGATTGATATGACATTTCACATTTAGATCTTTATATCTGTAGAATTATTAGTGGTATTGACTATTACCAACCATTTTTTTCTCTCTTTCTCACACATTTATATTCTTAAATATTTACTTACTTCTTGTTTAACAATTGGGTATTTTTTAATATTACACGAAAAATTGATATAAAATATTATTTGAGTAGGAAAATAGTTCAAATGTAATATAAAATATATTATCCTGGAGGTATTTTTTCTCTCAATTTCAACTCTTTATGTAGTCCATTTAATATTACTTTTATTTTTCCTCCGTATTAGACATTATGGAGTGGTAATGTATTGCCAATACGGAGGATTCCTATGAAATTGATTTTATTAAACCTTCCTATGTCACGACCCAAAATCCATTAAGGGTTGTGATGGCGCCGGACACCATTGTCAGGCAAGCCAACAGAAATAACTAGTAACTTCTTGTTTTATATATTTTTGAAATCACTTCTTTTATACATTTAAACAATACATAATAAGTTCCACTGAATAAATAATGATACCTTTAACAATTTTAAATTACTGAATAATCCCAGAACCCGGTGTCACAAGCGCATGAGCAATTTCTAGGAAACAATACGGTACAATAACCGTCAGGAATACAAATTGGACGGAAAATAAATACAGTAATCTGAAAGAGACTCTTCTTGCTGCGGGTCGTCTCGAGAAGTGCAGCTCACCTGAGTCTCCGTGTCAGTCATGCCGCTATGCCCACTAGGCCACTAGAGATACATGTGCCTGTGCAACAAAAATGCACAGCAAGTGTAGCATGAGTACGAAAGTAACGTGTACTCAGTAAGTATCCCGTCTAATCTCGAAGAAGTAGAGACGAGAGGTCGACTTTGACACTTACTAAGGGTCCAATAATGATATATCAATAATGCGAATAATCATAGATTTATCAAAAACAACAGTAACTCAAGTAAGTCAAGAAACAAGTAGACATTCCTTTTTATATTTAGAAATCTCCAAATTCATAATCCATTATTTATCAATTTATCTCAGACCAGGGAGGCAATATCAATTTGTAAATCTCAAGCAAGCATTACAAGCATGCGCAAATCATGCCGAGGACGTACGGCCCGATCCAACAATATTTAAACTGTGCACTACCAGAGGGTCGAATGTCGCGAACCATAGATGCATCTATTACCCCGCTCACGAATCATACATGCGACGCGGTCAAATATGAATAAACAATCACCCTGCTCGCGAATCATACATGCGACGTAGGTACACATAGAAACACACATTCAAACAGTCAATCAAGACTTCATCAAGGGAACAATTATTCAAGGAGGTGTAAATTTCTCTTTTACAAGTCAAGAAAATGAAGTTTAACTCTTTTAGAAAATCATTTGCCACTTCGATATGATTTAAGCAATTTAAACTATCAATAAGGTTACACTTATTACAAGTAAGCATGCTTTTGGGTCCTAGACTACTCGGACACAAGCATAATAGTAGCTACGCACGGACTCTCGTCACCTCGTGCGTACGTAGCCCCCACAAATAGCAGCACATATCCAATTAATTCACCTATGGCGAAAATTCCCTCTTACAAGGTTAGAAAGGAGACTCACCTTGCTCCAAAGCTTACTTCCAAACTCAAGAACGTGCCCAAAACCCTCAATTCGGAGCCGAACGATCCAAAACTAACCAAACGGGGTAAGAACTAGTCAATACAAGCTCAAGAGTTCATATTCTAATTATTAAACTAATTTCGCAACCCTAAATGCAAGGTTCCTAAAATTCATCCCCGGGCCCACATGCCCGGATTCCGGAAATTTTTGAAGAAAGTTGTTACCAATAACCTAAGGATCAAGAATATATGATTTTTACTCCATTCCATAACAAATTTCGTGGTTAAATCTTGTTTTTATCAAAACCCTAGGTTTTTCATCTAAACCCTTGATCTTCCCTAATTTTCACATGTTAATCTACCCATAATCTATGTATTTAACTCATGTTGTGTAGAAATTACTTACCTCAAAATGCTAGGTGAGAACCCTCTTCCAAAAGCTCCAAAATCGCCCAAGAGATGAAAGGAAATGAGCTAAATGGTCTAAGTCTCGAAATTAATAGCTGTGCACAGGCCTCAGATGTCGCATTTGCGACACCTGGTTCGCAAATGCGACAAAACCATCACAAATGCGAACATGGGCCTCCCCTGCCAAGGTCGCAAATGCGACCAATGTGTCGCAAATGCGGACTCTGCTGAGGTCGCAAATGCGACCAAAACATCGCAAATGCGAACTCTGCCTCAGGCCAGGCTCCATCGCAAATGCGAAGCCTCACTCGCAAATGCGAGGTTCACAAATTCGAACAGTTTCTCGCATTTGCGAGACCTGCAACTGCTGCCAAGAACACCAGAAAATCTGGTGTGTTTTCAACTCCTCCCGCACGTCTGAAACTCACCTGGGGCCCCCAGGACCCCGTCCAATCACACAACTCAGTCCCATAACACAACACGGACCTGCTTTAAGCCTTAAATCACATCAAACAACGCTAAAGCCATGAATCGCCCTCTAATTCAAGCTTAATGAACTTTAAAATTTCAAACTTCTACTTTCGATGTTTAAACCTACCAAATCACGTCCGATTGATCTCAAATTTTGCACACAAGTCATATTCGATATTACGGACCTACTCCAACTTTCGGAATCGGAATCCGATCCCGATATCAAAAAGTCGGCTTCCGGTCAAAATTCTCAAAAACCTTCAAATTTCTATCTTTAGCCAAATGACTCCAAAATGACCCACGGACCTACGAATTCACTTCCGATCGCGCTCCCAACACCAGAATCACCATACGGAGCTATTCCCAGACTCGGAATTCCAAACGGACATCAATAACACTGAAATGCACTTCAACCCAAACTTATGAAATTCTTACAAAAATGCTAACTTCCACAATAGGTGCTGAAACGTTCCCGGGTATTCCAAAACCCGATCGGGACATACACCCAAGTCCAAAATCAACATACGAATCTGTCGGAACCTTCGAATCCCGATTCCGAGGTCGTTTACTCAAAAATCCAATTTTAGTCAATTCTTTCAACTTAATGCTTTCGAAATGAGAATTCTCTTTCCAAACCAACTCCGAACTTCCCGGAATCAATTCCAACCATGCGTATAAGTCATAACACCTAAAGTGAAGTTGTTCATGGCCTCAAACTACCGAACGCCGCGCTAGAGCTCAAAACGACCGGTCAGGTCGTTACATTCTCTCCCACTTAAACATACGTTCGTCTTCGAACGTGCTAAGAATTGCGCTGGAATTGTCTGAAATCACAGTTAAACACCTCGTGCACCTAAGCGTGCTACCACAACTCAATTGAGCATATTAGCTCGATCAAATCTAAAGATATTCTCCTTTATCCCAGCAAATAAGCTTAGAGCCCAATTTCAACATCCGAAATTCTCTGCCAGGCCTGCTTCCGACATACGAACACTGTTGTGAGCACGTGATTTTTCCCCTATATGAATTATTCCCGGAAATTCAAACAAAATTATTTCTTTCATTATTTTGCAATTTTGTGGATTTTTGTGATATTTTGTGTTAATTGTTTGCATTTTGTTTGTCCATTTTAATTAATGAAAAAATACAAAAAATATACTTGGCATTTGCTTTTGGGGCTTAATTTTGCATTTCAGGATTAATTAGTAATTAGGTTACTTTACAAAGAAGAAAATAACAAAAATAGTTCATTTTGCATTTTAACTATTAATTGTTGGAATTTGTCATGAGTTTCCTTTTTAATTAGGACTTAGTCAATCTTGAGGAAATTAATTAGTATAATTGTAGAGCTGCTTTGGGTCTTTTATTTTTATTTCTTGCATTTAACAAATTCAGAAAAATAATAAATAAACAAAAATCAAAAGAAAAGAGTTTAGAATAGGGAATTGGGTCTTGCTCTAATCAAAATGCCCGAAATTGGGCCAGTTCATGTCTAAAAATCCCAGCCCAAAACCCCCTCCAAACCCAGCCCAGGTCTGTGGATTACCCGGTCCAGCCCCCAAGCTACTAAAACGACGCTGTTTTGGCGTCAAGATATCCAGGCCGTTCATTTCCCATCATCCAACGGCCCTTATCAGTTCAAGGTAATTAAATAAAAGTGTCTGAAATTGGTGAAACCCTAAAGACACTTTTCTTCTTCCTCGTACCCCTGCCTCCATCGCCGGCGCCGCCCTAACTCCGCCGCCGGAAATCGCCCACAACGGCGGTCAAGCTCCAAAACCAACCAAATTTTCACCATCAAATCCTCTCCTTCTCCACTTTCCAATGCCCCAAATATTTTCCCTCGAATGTTGGCCTAGCCCCTCGAACATCCAAAACAGTGGCGCCGCCTCCGCCGCCCACGGAGGCGCCACCACCAAATGACCCCAGTTTCACACCATGGACTCTCCTGGTCTCCCTATTTCCAAATCCCAAGCCAGAATCCCTCAAATCCAAGCGGAATTCCGCGAATTTCAAATCTACGGTTCGAAGTTGTCAACCCGTTTTAGGAATTTCAAGCGTCTCTGTTGGTTTCTAATTATTGTTATATGTCTATTTTAGACAAAATAAACATATAACACTAATTAAAAATCAAATTCGAGATTAGCCCAGTCGAAGGCCAAAAATCGGTAAGTCTTCGTTCGATTCTGTTTCGATTTTGTTCAGTATTTGTTTCATTCTGCTCTTGTCGTTATTTTTAGCTTTTAGTTTAATTTTGTCTGATTTGTTTAAACCTGTCTTGGTTATTCTAGGTTTTAGCTTAATTGTTGTTGTTGAATTCCTCTTGATACATGTTTTGTTTCAATTTAGTGTTCAGTGCTATAGTTTCTAATCCTTTATTATCTGTTCTAGTCGATTTTGTTTAGACTTTGTTTGATTTTAATTTTCAGTGTTTGATTTGTTAGTTTTGATTAGTTTAGTTTAATTTAGTATAGTTTAATTCAGTAATTGCTTTAGTAATTCCATGTTCAGGGTTTAGTTTAAGTTTTGCTGGTGTTCTTGCCTAGTTTGATTTAGGGCTTAGTTTAGTTAACCCTAGTTAAATAAATTGTTTGGTTATAGCTGTACTAGGCTAGTATTTTCAGTATGAGTTCAAGGGTAATTTAGGTACTTAGAGTGGCACAGAAATGCTATGGGTTAAACTAGAACACCCTAGAAGCTTCTAAAATAGGGCCTCAATTGTAGTTTCAGGAACTTAGGATAATAACTCAGGCAACAAGTCAAAACATTAGGACTAATGAACAAAATCTGAAAATAAAAAGGGGGGAAAATGAGTGAATGAATTCTAGAAGCTTCCTCCCCCTTTCCTGCCTATAAAAGGCAGCCCTCATGCCTTCTTTCACAAGTGTTGGCATCTGAAAAAATCCCCAAAAGTTTCCACAAAGTTTTTCGGCCTCTAAAAACTCCCCCCAAAAGTGTTCAAAAGGGGAGGATCTGAAAAATTTCCCCAAAAAGCTTTTCTGCAAGTTTCCACAATCAAAATCCGAATTTCAAATTCAAAAACCAATCTGAAAGTTTTAGAGTTAGAGAAATTCATCTTAGATCTTAACGTCTTCAGAAAAATCAAAAACAAAAGGCAAAAGCAACAGAAAACTTCGAAAAATACTGTTACATTGAAGTTTCCTTAGATTAATTTCAAGTTCAGCTGTTAAATCGAGTTCCTAAGTGCTCCTGGTTTGGGGTTTCAAATTCCTGTGGGCTTATTAAGCTGTTCTGATGGTTTCACTGGTTGATTTGGTACTAAAACACTTCCTGGGCTTTGTTTGACACTGTTGCTGGATTGTACACTCGAATTCGAGCTGCTGCTTTGCTATTTGCTACTGATTCTCCTTCTTCTCATTGTACTTTGACTCCAGGTACACATCCTGAGCTCGTTTTGATGTATATCACAAGCTGAAAGTGAAATGAAGTTGTTACTTGAGTTTTGTTGTAGAGTTTGATTGTTTTACCGCTTATTGTATGCCCTTTCGACCAATCAGGACTGTAATGGGACTATATAGACCATATTTGACATTTGGACTGTTTATCAGTAGCTTGCGAATGCATTTGTTAGTAGTTGTTGATTTGTGCTAGTGAACATAGCATCAGTTAGTTTCAAGGGCTAAAGTAGAAATTGAAAGTGTTTCTGGTTCTGAGATCAAAAAATGGCGTTTAATTTGTTAAGTTTGTTTGTTTGAATTTGATATTTCAATTTAGTTAGTAATTACTTTGGCTTAATCATTGCCGTCTGAATATTGTAGTAATACGTTTAGTTAGACATAATCTGAGCATGAAACTGGAATCAAAACAATCAGTATCCCGTTGATTTGAGTAGGTGTACATCGCTTTCCCTCATTACAAAATTATTGAACACACTTAGAACAGCTTGAAGTAACTTCAGTGGATTTTTGTTTTAATCGAATTGAGGTTCTGTTTGGTTTAAAGATCTGGGCTCAACAGCCTATTTTTGAGTAGGCTGGGCCTGGGTTGTACTTCCTCTTCTTTGGGCTTATCTCGGAGCCCAATGGCTTGAATTTAGTTCAGAACTAACCTGATTTGCATTAAGCCCGTAGCAAATTAAATGGGCCTTTGGAGACATTGCTCAATAGAAAAGTCATAAACCTTCTAGGATATCCTTTTAAATAAACGAGGGGCACCTCGCCGAATAAAATCACAAAATACGTGGCACTCTTAATTGCTTCTATAAATATTTAGACCTCGGGACGTGTCATTTATCGAATTTCATGGCTTCCCACAAAGTTAATAATACGCTAGTTGTTTTAGGCCCGGCATTTAATAATATTACCTTCCTAAATTCGGGTGCACATTTAAGTGACCCATATCCAAATCCCAACGAAGTTGAAATGTGTCAAAAACCACGGGTGCATTTATGTGACGTGGTTCGAGACGTGTTTTAACGACGTTGCAATTCTCTTTAAAAGTAATAATAATAGCGGTTTAAAGTTAAAAAGCGCATAGGTTAAAACATGTTCAAAAATCGAATAAATAAGCCAAATATGACAGTTGAGCGACCGTGCTAGAACCACGGAACCCGGGAATGCCTAACACCTTCTCCCGGGTTAACAGCATTCCTTACCCGAATTTCTGGTTCGCGGACTGTTAAACAGAGTCATATTTTCCTCGATTCGGGATTCAACCGGTGACTTGGGACACCATAAATCTCCCAAGTGGCGACTATGAATCTTTAATAAATAAATCCCGTTTCGATTGTCCTTTAATTGGAAAAACTCCTTTACGCCCTTGCGGGGTGTAGAGAAAAAGGAGGTGTGACAACTGTATCAATCACCACACGATGCACCGATACATGATTGCATACCTTAGCTGAATTCACCCTATGCACAGCATAACTCACATGACCACAATAACATCCTCTGATAACAATAGCCGAAATTCCCCGAATATGATGCTCCCAATGCACCTCCTGACATATATAAGTCTGGTCCCAAATTTTGCAATACCGCCACGACGGAAGAGACGTGTAGAAATTCATAAACAACTACCGAGTCGACAAACCATTGAGGCTATTTTCCTGACGAGAACCATTACCTCATTCTGAACCACCTAATGGTATTTGCTCTTTAATATACTCCATATAATCCGATCGCACTGATCCTAGATCCAATAATCTTGTCTCACCCAGTACGAACTGCTCAGGCAACAAGCCACCCCTGACAAGACCAAAAGTCTCATAGGATGCCACAACGTGCCAATAGGCTACCAACTCGAACGTGATACATAAGGAAAACGAACTTAGGAAGGGACTACTCAACTCACGCGACTAATATGAACTTCCCTCAGAAAATGGGAAACAAAACACACAAAAATAGGTATAGGGAACTATACTCAACATCACACTGTTGCGGCGTGCAACCCGATCCAAACAACATACCCATGGCGGCGTGCCACCCGATCCACACATAAAATTCATATAAGGAGATACATACCGAGCTAAATTGCTCATTACAACAAAATACCGAATATCGGTCCCAAGCACGCTAAGTGCATAATACCGTCCCTGGGGAAATAGTGAGCCATAAGCTACAAAACTCAAGCACAACTGAGGTGCGATATATAACCTGCGTCATAAGAGCCATACTGCTCACATAACACCATCGCTACGCGGAACCTCACACATAAGAAATTTATCAAACCGATTCACAACTCACACGGCACCATATAGTATTACATGAAATAGCCGACGACGAAATAACATCCCATGTTCGAATACTCCTCCATAAAGAGTGCTATGCTGCAACAAATGCATTCGGCTTGATATAAATCCCATATTCATACTTAAATCCAATCATAGACCTCAAGCCGGTTCGATCGTACCGAAATAGGCTAATAACCTTCCCTGGGTCCATAATAACCCCATTTTTCTCATAACACACAAGAACAACCATCATAGCCGGTGCAATCTTCCACAATCCACAACCCAATAAATAGAGTGCCCTCCAGGCATAAATTCTCAAATTAATGATATTACCACCATCTTCATACTTGGTTTAAATTTTTAATCAATCAAGTGACTGCATGTCACACTTATACAATCTTCCCGTGAGATATGCTTCCATGATCTCATGCACCGGGTAACAAGTCTGCACTTCCATACCACCGGCCACACAAATGCTGTAAAGCAAATCAAGAATCCGTAACTAGGATGCAAAGCCTCCTACACAAACACCGATCTCATGTGACGTTGAAGACAATACCAGCTTACTCTAAACATCCAAATCCCTTTCCTGCTCATCCGAGCTCGTGACATCCTTGTCAACACCGAACTGCAACCTTGATCCTTACTTCCAAATTTCATACCACTCACTGCACCTAACATGCCAATATGCGATAATGCCAGAATTTCATCATAACTCCTGAACCACTAATAGGGTAAACACTTCATAACAAAAAAAATATTTTACTTAACTCATTCTAAGAGAACCATAGCAACACACGAGTAAATCATCATAACCGTAGAACATGCAAATCTTCAAGTAGTGGTCTAAACCGCCAAAATTCTTCCGGGATCCGCCTACCCATAACAGGTCATAATACTTGAATACTTCCAATAAAATCAATCACGGTGGCCATCAAGCCTCATACGTACCGTCACAAGTCACATGCATAACTTAATCACGCTGAAGGAACTGATCATTGCTACCACTATGCCAATTCAACCATGGCTAACCAATACAATCTCTTCCAATTTATCCTTAATTGCCTTAGAGATAATAATAACTCCGTTCAACACATAACGCACTCAACCCGCACTCATCGCGAGTGGCCTTGCAACACGAGACCATGTTGTCTCTAATTCCACGAACCATTTCATACCTTCCTTGCGTGCATATTCGCATCCTCAACTGATGCGCCCATTCTGATAACTCTCCTACGAATCCGAAGTCATTTTCTCTCTTTCCCCCAAATGTTATACTGCAAGCCGAAGATATCATAGAACATTCCAAGCCTCCTTTCATAATCCACTGCAAAAGCTCGATTTTTAACCATACTTATGGACTCGAAATCCTTAGACACCACACTTTAACATCTAAGTCCACTAGGACTGTTATTGAGAGCCACCACTCTGACTTGGTCCCGAATATAATCAACTCCAAGAATCTTCTAGCACATGAACACCCTCTCGACGAAGCACCCGGCCAAATCACTTTCCTTGAAACCCGCATCTATACAAAGCATAAATCTTGAACCTCCCCCAAAGCCTGAACACGATCCAATAAGGCCAACCGTAATACATCTTCATCAAATCCCTTGCCCCAAAGACCACTTATGTTCTTTTCCCTTAGCTGTAATAACTCGCCAATACACTGATAACCCGAGATCTCACAAATAGATGACTACGCAATCCAATCGTAGGCGGTGGGACTCTCCCACTTAGCTTGAAGCCACTATTACACCACTCTAGAGCCTACCAAGATTCTTTATCTCTTATTGACATGACCTTGCTCAATCAAACCGCCAAATTCCTCGAAATCCTTCCGTTAGTATTTCATGTACGGTCTGAATCTCTAGCAACATTCGCATATTCGACTTCTTACTGGATTTCCAGTAGGATTCTTCGCAGAAGCTTCGCCAACCATGCGATCGCTGATCTGCACACAGGAGATAACCCGCCTGTGGAAATACATGCCGACATCTTCCAGCGTTGCTGCACGGGGTACAATTACTACGACATCAATAACCCACCCTGAGCCCGTGCTCATTCACCAACTGTACTAGTCCATTCACTCCTTATGGACATCAACTAAATTGTGCGATAATATCTTCCAATTCGAGGTCATGTTGTATCCTTCTTCATATCAAGCAACTCCTTCCTGTCGTATCAAATCTCCCTCTGTATAATAGCCAATAACTCAAATTAAGCCCGCGGACCCAATCACCGTCCACTATCATTCCCAAATCATTCCAAACTTTCCTCAAAAGGGGTATAGTCATCCTGCCACTGACCCCATTTGTTACTCTACCTCTCTCCCACTTTGGGCAAACTCACTTCTTTAAGAAACCATTCGACTTCCGCTTTTTAAACCTGGCCTTCTAGAAGTTTATCCACCGCATGACACTTTCCGCATGTTCTTCCTCATCCTTTGCTGCTCAGCTGATGCCTTAGATCAAAATCTAACTCAGTGGCTCTTCAACCAATGGACCGCTACTAACTTTAAACCTTCCCGAAGATCATCTCTTCTCGAGCCATCGACATTAGAAACATCGATTCCATCCTGAACCACCGCACCCCGCGATCTTTGACAGCTGCTTCTCCATTGCTATCTCACAATATCCTGCCACAAAGGTGAATTGTAGAAGATCATAACACCGGCGAACTTAGCTCATTCAGCAAGGACAATGGCACCTCATTACAGATGGAAATTCCACCACACTTGCAATTACCAAGTCTCGTTACTCCATCAACCCAAATCTGAACATTCTTAGTCGGATTGCCTTTCCTCCGCCGGGAATAAAATACTGAATCTCTGAATCATGCACCGAGTAAACCTCCCTTCAAGTCATTCACTGTCCCGACACGTAGGCAAGCATCCTACCATCACATCGATACTGCGCCACAACCGTTCATGAGCATCATGGCAACTTGTGCCTAGCCTCAGAGCCCTCAGAAGTACGCTACTGAGCTGAAACGACAGAATATCCTTCCACAAGGCGACGACAATAGCTCAAACCACCACGCAGGGAGAAACATCCCGCACCACATTCATAGTACCATTACATTTACCCACTCGCCGATTCATAACCAGCGCTTCGCGTTGCATAAGATTAAATGAAAAGGAAATGAAGGCATAGGCCTCAAAGGGAATCAAATCGCACGATGAGGAATCAAGAAGGGAAGTGCTCCTAACAGCCATGTAGCCTCTCGAAGATAAGTACAGACGTCTCCGTACCGATCCACGAGACTCAATTAGACTTTCTCATGACTCGTGAGACCTAAGGGAACCTAGTGCTCTGATACCATGTTGTCACGACCAATAATTCACTAAGGTCGTGATGGCGCCAGACACCATTGTCAGGCAAGCCAACACCAAATAACTAGTAACTTCTTGTTTTAGATATTTCTGAAATCACTTCTTTTATACATTTAAACAATACATAATAAATTACATTGAATAAATAATGATACCTTTAACAATTTTAAATTACTGAATAAGTGCATGAGCAATTTCTAGGAAACAATACGGTACAATAACCGTCCGGAATACAAATTGGACAGAAAATAAATACAGTAATCTGAAAGAGACTCTGCTGGCTGCGGGTCGTCTCGAGAAGTGCTGCTCACCTGAGTCTCCATGTCAGCCATGCCTTTACGCCCACTAGGCCACTAGAGATACATGTGCCTGTGCAACAAAAATGCACAGCAAGTGTAGCATGAGTACGAAAGTAACGTGTACTCAGTAAGTATCCCGTCTAATCTCGAAGAAGTAGAGACGAGAGGTCAACTTTGACACTAACTAGGGATCCAATAATGATATATCAATAATGCGAATGATCATAGATTTATCAAAAATGGCAGTAACTCAAGTAAGTCAAGAAACAAGTAGACATTCCTTTTTATATTTAGAAGTCTCCAAATTCATAATCCATTATTTATCAATTTATCTCAGACCAGGGAGGCAATATCAATTTGTAAATCTCAAGCAAGAATTACAAGCATCTACAAATCATGCTGAGGACGTACGGCCCGATCCAATAATATTTAAACTATGCACTGCCAGAGGGTCGAATGGCGCAAACCATAGATGCATCTATTACCCCACTCGCGGATAATACATGCGACGCGGTCAAATATGAACAAACAATCGCCCTGCTCGCGAATCATACATGCGACGCAGGTACACATAGAAACATACATTCAAACAGTTAATCAAGACTTCATCAAGGGAACAATTATTCAAGGAGGTATAAATTTCTCTTTTACAAGTCAAGAAAATGAAGTTTAACTCTTTTAGAAAATCATTTGCCACTTCGATATGATTTAAGAAATATAAACTATCAATAAGGTTACACTTATTACAAGTAAGCATGCTTTTGGGTCCTAGACTACCCAAATATAAGCATAATAGTAGCTACGCATGGACTCTCATCACCTCGTGCGTACGTAGCCCCCACAAATAGCCGGCACATATCCAATTAATTCACCTATGGGGACAATTCCCTCTTACAAGGTTAGAAAGGAGACTCACCTTGCTCCAAAGCTTACTTCCAAACTCAAGAACGTGCCCAAAACCCTCAATTCGGAGCCGAACGATCCAAACTAATCTTACGGGGTAAAAACTAGTCAATACAAGCTCAAGAGTTCATATTCTAATTATTAAACTAATTTACCAACCCTAAATGCAAGGTTCCTAAAATACATCCCCGGGCCCATGTGCCCGGATTACGGAAATTTTTGAAGAAAGTTGTTATCCATAACCTAAGGATCAAGAATATATTTTACTCCAATCTATAACAAATTTCGTGGTTAAATCTTGTTTTTATCAAAACCTTAGGTTTTTCATCTAAACCCTTGATCTTCCCTTATTTTCACATGTTAATCTACCCATAATCTATGTATTTAACTCATGTTATGTAGAAATTACTTACTTCAAAGTGCTAGGTGAGAACCCTCTTCCAAAAGCTCCAACATCGCCCAAGAGATGAAAGGAAATGAGCTAAATGGTCTAAGTCTCGAAATTAATAGCTGTGCACAGGCCTCAGATGTCGCATTTGCGACACCTGGTTCGCAAATGCGACTGTCGCAAATGCAAACATGGGCCTCCCATGCCAAGGTCGCAAATGCGGACTCTGCTGAGGTCGCAAATACGACCAAAACATTGCAAATGCGAACTCTGCCTCAGGCCAGGCTCCATCGCAAATGCGAAGCCTCACTCGCAAATGCGAGGTTCGCAAATGCGAAGAGTTTCTCGCATTTGCGAGACTTGCAACTGCTGCCAAGAATACCAGAAAATCTGATGTGTTTTCAACTCCTCCCGCACATCCGAAACTCACCCAGGGCCCCCGGACCCCATCCAATCACACAACTCAATCCCATAACTAACACGGACTTGCTCGAAGCCTCAAATCAAGTCAAACAACGCTAAAGCCATGAATCATACTCCAATTCAAGCTTAATGAACTTTAAAATTTCAAACTTCTATTTTTGAGGTTTAAACCTATCAAATCACGTCCGATTTACGGACCTACTCCAACTTCCGGAATCGGTATCCGACCACGATATCAAAAAGTCCACTTCCGGTCAAACTTTTCAAAAACCTTCAAATTTCTATCTTTAGCCAAATGACTCCAAAATGACCCACAGACCTCCGAATTCACTTCCGGTCGCACTCCCAACACCAGAATCACCATACGGAGCTATTCCAAGATTTGGAATTCCAAACGGACATCGATAATACTGAAATGCACTTCAACCCAAACTTATGAAATTCTTCCAAAAATGCCAACCTCCACAATAGGTGCTGAAACGTTCCCGGGTCTTCCAAAACCCGATCCGGACATACGCCCAAGTCCGAAATCATCATACGAATCTATCGGAACCTTCGAATCCCGATTCTGAGGTCGTTTACTCAAAATCCAATCTTAGTCAATTCTTTCAACTTAATGCTTTCGAAATGAGAATTCTCTTTCCAAATCAACTCCGAACTTCCCGGAATTCAATTCCGACCATGCGTACAAGTCATAACACCTGAAGTGAAGCTGCTCATGGCCTCAAACTGCCGAACGACGCGCTAGAGCTCAAAACGACCGGTCGGGTCGTTACATCCTACATATTTTTAATAAGAATTTAATAGACAAATCTTTTTTAATTTTAGAATCTTAAGTATTAAAAATTAGCATAGAAGGTATTGTAGTCCAAATAAATAGGTTATTGCAGTTATGTCCTTTCCTGTGAGTTCTTCCGTTTAATATTTAGGGCTATTTTGATATATTAATATTGTATTTATGCTTTTATAATAATATAGGCTCTCATTTTTCTAAATAGATTCGGACAATATATACATTCTCAAATTAAATTAGTAATAGAAATATTTAAGTATATCCTAAAAGTAATAGGATACATGACTAAAGATATTAATTTGTTCAATTTTATATAAATTAGACAACCCGAAAGTAATTATACTGTCACGACCCGGATTCCCACCTTCGGGAGTCGTGATGGCGCCTACTAATATGAGCTAGGCAAGCCAATTAATTGCACAATTTACCTTTTTACCCATTTTATATTCATTAACAATTTCTAATAATAATAATAATAACATTTAAACAGCGAAATTTAACATAAGCGGAAGAAAGAAACAATAAGCTATCTGAACATGAATATCTAATACAACTGTTTGAGTCTCGACTACCCAGAACTGGTGTCACAGTATCATAGACGGTCTAATAATACTACAAATAAAGGTCTGAAAGAAATAAATACAATACTGTCTCTGGAAATACATGAAAGAAACAGGGATAGTAGATAGAAGGAGACGCCAAGGCCTACGGACGCCTGTAGGACTACCTCGGGTCGCCTGATGAGCAAGAATCAGCAAATCCCACTGCGGTCCAAAGTTTACAACACTTGGGTCTGCACAAAAGAGTGCAGAGTGTAGTATCAGCACAACCGATCTCATGTGCTGGTAAGTGTCTAGCCTAACCTCGGCGAAGTAGTGACGAGGCTAGGACCAGACCACCAAATGAACCTGTGCAATTATATAATTACAGCGGAAAGTGAAGCAGAAATAAAAAAGTAAGGATGGGAGGGGGAAACATGCTTCGGGGAATGACAGTTAGAAACACAATATCAAGAGAACTAATAAGGAATCAAAATCCAACCACTAACAAGAATAAGGAAAACAAAGGCAGATTTAACTTTATTTTCATATCTTGTTGCAGGCGTGCAATACGATCCCATTTCCTATATCTCGTGGCAGGCGTACCACCCGCTCCCATTTCATTATACCTTGTGGTAGACGTACCACCCGCTCCCATTTCATTACATCTCGTGGTAGGCGTACCACCCGCTCCCATTTTATTATATCTCATGGTAGGCGTACCACCCGCTCCCATTTCATATTGTTGCGGCGTGCAACCCAATCCATATATAATATTGTTGCGGCGTGCAACCGATCCATATGTAATATTGTTGCGGCGTGCAATCCGATCCATATATAATATTGTTGTGGCGTGCAACCCGATCCATATATATATTTACAATTATAACAAGAGTCCCGACAAGGGATCAAAAGGTCTACACTATCCCAGCAAGGGAAAAAGAAACAGCTACAACCAAACTTGTTCCAACATCTAACTGCCTCAGCTATAACCAAACTTGTTACAACACCTATCTGCCTCAGCTATACCCAAGTTATTATAACGAGAGTCCCGACAAGGGATCAAAAGGTCTACACTATCCCAGCAAGGGAAAAAGAAACAGCTACAACCAAACTTGTTCCAACATCTAACTGCCTCAGCTATAACCAAACTTGTTACAACACCTAACTACCTCAGCTATACCCAAACTTGTTACAACACCTAACTACCTCAGCTATACCCAAACTTGTCCCAACATATAACTACCTCAGCTATAACCATAATCCTTACCTAACACAAAGAATCAACAACCTAAGTATTCGTAATATCAATTAAGAACACAATGCAAGGGAACCATAACTCAACAATAGCCCGGCAAGGGGGCAACATAATGATCTCTTCTCTTTCTCACTTTTACTTCACAATTCACTTCACAACTCGAGCCACCGCTTTAGAGGTTCAATTATGAATTATACTATCACAATTCGTTATACAACTGGAGCCAACGCTCCTCAATGTTCATAGGTCACAGTTCTTCCCACAAACTTTATACAACAAATAGAAACCATCACCAAGGCATGAAAGACACAACGAAGTCATGATAATCACAATATAAAGATTCACGGGCATGCTAGACATCAACGTATAGATACTCGTCACCATGCCTATACGTCATACTCAATAATTATCACATAGCAAATAGGACTCAACTCCTAATCCCTCAAGCTAAGGTTAGACCAAACACTTACCTCGATGCCTTGAACACAACTCAAGTCTCAATTATAGCTTTACCCCTTAATTCCACCGCCAATTCGCTCGTATCTAATCACAAAGTACTTAATTACATCAATAAGTGCTAAATGAATCAACCCCAATGCATGAAAATGAGTTTTCCAAAGTTTTGCCCAAAAGTCAAAAATCGCCCCCGGGTCCACGTGGTCAAAACCCGAGGTTCGAACCAAAACCCGATTACCCATTCCCCCACGAACCCAAATATATAATTTGTTTTGAAATCGGACCTCAAATCAAGGTCCAAATCCCCAATTTTTGAAAAACCTAGGTTCTACCCAAAACACCCAATTTCCCCCATGAAAATCCTTGATTTTAAGTTGAAATCATGTTAAAAGATGCTAAGAATTGAAGAAAGTTAGTTAAAAATGACTTACAATTGATTTGGAGAAGAAGGAATTCTTGAAAAATCGCCTAAGTGTGTTTGTGTTTGAGAGAATATGAAAAATAGGGTTTAAAATCGGCTAAGTATAAAATTGCAGGTCTCAGATGTGGGAATTGCGAACAGGGGTTCGCAATTGCGAACCAACCTCTGCTGGCTTGGGAATTGCGATAAAAAGTTCGGGAAATGCGAACCCGGGAATTGCGAAGAAAGTTTGGGAAATGAGAACAAGCCTGGTAATTGCAAAAAATGTTTGGGAAATGCGAACCTGAGAATTGCGAAGAAAGTTTGGGAAATGCGAAGTCTGCAGGCCCGCAATTCCTTAAGTCCAAAATTTTACCCCGTGACCTATCCAAAACTCACCCGAGCCCTCGGGGCTCCAAACCAAACATACACACAACCTCAAAAACATCCTACGGACTTATTCGCGTACTCAAATCACCAAAATAACATCATGAACATCGAATTAAACCTCAAGATCAATGAAATTTCTCAAAACTTCTTTAAACATCAAATATGCATTTAAGGTCCGAATCACGTCAAATGATATCCGCTTTTCATCAATTTTCACAGAAATATCTTAAATCATATATAAGACCTGTACTTGGCGCCGGAACCAAAATACGGGCCCGATACCATCATGTTCTATTCAAATTTCATTTCAAATTTCCTTAAACAATTTCAGAAAACAATTTTCTTTAAAAATTCATTTCTCGAGCTCGGGGCCTCGGAATTCGATTCCGGGCATACGCCCAAGTCCTATACATTCCTACGGACCCTCCAGGACCGTCAAATCACGAGTCCGGGTCTGTTTACCCAAAACGTTGACCGAAGTCAAATTAATTCATTTTATAGGCAAAACTTATCATTTTTCACAGATTTTCACATATAAGCTTTCCGGCTACCCGCCCGAATTGCGCACGCAAATCGAGGTGGCTTTAAATGAGGTTTTCAAGGCCTCGAAAGCACAGAATTTAATTTAAAAATAAGTGATGACCTTTTGGGTCATCACATATACTAATAAGATTCCTAAAGGTAATCATGTAGGATTTCTAACGTGTAATATTATGTCCTAAATCTGATAGGATTATAAGACAAATATCTAGAATTCCAGTTATGTCCTTTTATCATGAGTTATTATGCTTAATATTATAAGGTTATTTTTGTAAACCGACATTGTATTCATGTTTATATATATATATATATATATATATATNTATATATATATATATATATATATATATATATATATATATATATATATATATATATATATATATATTAGCGTTCTCACCAATTTCTCTATTTCCTTCCTTTAATTTCCACCACTTTCTTCGTTGGCAACACCTTTGGCCTGACAGCCACTCCATAATCAACATAATATGAGATCAAATATTGGGTTAAACCACACATTTGAATAGGAATAAGTGGGGTAAATTTCACACGGATAGTCATATAATTATGATTTGTTTTATCAAAGTCATATAACTTTGTTTTCTCAAACAAATTATGACTTTTTTTACCAAAGTCATATAACTATGTTTTCTCAAACAAAAATCATAAAACTTTTACTAACTCACACAAAAATCATAGTGATCAAAAAATACAATTTTTGAGTAGTGTTTTCTTATTTTGTGATTTTTATTTTTTATTTTCAATCTAATAAATAATAATCCAATTAAAATTGAGATGACCCAACCTGACCTGGCCCACCCGACCCAATACTCATATATATAAATTAAAATAATACGAAAAGTAAATAGTAAATCTTTCAAAACATGATACTTTTATCTTATTCTTCTTTTCAAGATTTTATTCAAATTGATAGCAGTTTTATTTCAAGTGTTCTCTACTTTTTATTTCTTTATTTTTTTGTCAGCTCATGCATTCCGAACTAAGTTTTTACGGGGGAAGAATTCAGTTTTCATATTATTTTAACTTACGTAGATGGTTATTGGGTCAGGCTGGGTTGGGTCATTTCTATTTTAATGGGAAAATATAAAATTAACCGATCGGTCGAAATTAATT